>NW_024609316.1:0-35000 GCF_018296145.1 Oncorhynchus tshawytscha
CAATTGAAGGGCTTAATTGGCAGGCAATACATTATGTTTACATTGCCAAAGCAAGTGAAATGGATAATAAACATTACACTCAAAATAGTTCCAAAGGAATAGAGTCATGTCAAATGTCATACTATGTCTATATACAGTGTTGTAACGATGTGCAAATAGTTAAAGTACAAAAGGGTAAATAAACATAAATATCTCCCTCTCCAATTAAAAAAAAAATCTCTATCCAAAATTCATACACTGATCTAAACGACAAGGCTTTCTTATACAAATACAAGAGGCTGTCGCCCCAGGTGGTTCAACATGGCAGCTCTCAGCTGCTCGTCTTGGCAAAGTAGAACGTTAGGCCAAAGGTACTTTCAAGGAACTAGTTCACATGTTTCCTGCCCGTACATGGATCCTCGTGATCTTTGTCTAATTCTACGAGGCCACTTCCTGTTGACCTCTAACCTCAGGTGGAGTTGGATCTGCCGCATCCCCAGAGAGTGGTTCAGCTGCCAGACGTCTCATGGGACCAGTACACGTCAGGACTGGGAGACTTCGAGAGGGAGTTCTGTGACAAGAAACGCACAACCAGGAGGCTCAAACTCATATTCGATAAGGGTGAGTCGACCAGGAGGCTCAAACTCATATTCGATAAGGGTGAGTCGACCAGGAGGCTCAAACTCATATTCGATAAGGGTGAGTTGACCAGGAGGCTCAAACTCATATTCGATAAGGGTGAGTTGACCAGGAGGCTCAAACTCATATTCGATAAGGGTGAGTTGACCAGGAGGCTCAAACTCATATTCGATAAGGGTGAGTTGACCAGGAGGCTCAAACTCATATTCGATAAGGGTGAGTTGACCAGGAGGCTCAAACTCATATTCGATAAGGGTGAGTTGACCAGGAGGCTCTAACTCATATTCGATAAGGGTGAGTTGACCAGGAGGCTCTAACTCATATTCGATAAGGGTGAGTTGACCAGGAGGCTCAAACTCATATTCGATAAGGGTGAGTTGACCAGGAGGCTCAAACTCATATTCGATAAGGGTGAGTTGACCAGGAGGCTCTAACTCATATTCGATAAGGGTGAGTTGACCAGGAGGCTCTAACTCATATTCGATAAGGGTGAGTTGACCAGGAGGCTCTAACTCATATTCGATAAGGGTGAGTTGACCAGGAGGCTCTAACTCATATTCGATAAGGGTGAGTTGACCCTGCCATGTATTGATTCATTCAGTATATTTCCTCATTAGAATATATGGAATTTGTTTTGGAAATGCTTAACAGGTTTGTTGTTTTGTTAAATAGTGTAAATCATGTATTTATAAATCAATATTATATATATATTTATATTATCCTGTAGTTAGGTTACCAGATGGACCAAAAAGCCCTCTGGATCCCAAGAAGGAGGAGGGTGAACCATCAACCCTGTACTCTGCTCTGCCCTCTAGTGACGCTCTTGAGAACAGCAACAACTCACAGGTACATCCCACTGTTAGCCCACAGGCTATACCCAAAGCCATGTCATTTAGGGCACAAGTGCAGCTTGATAACAACATGGATGTGTTTGTTATGTAGCCAGCTAGGCCACAACAGCCTCCGTTCTCTACTAATTACTTTCAAAGATCTCACAAGTGACCATGTTATTGTCATTTTACAGCCCCTTGTCACACCTCACCAACCCATTCCTCTACCCATACTATCAAATCAAATTTTCAAATCAAATCAAATTTTATTTGTCACATACACATGGTTAGCAGATGTTAATGCGAGGATAAGAGATGGTATCTATGGAAACAAACCACCTCTCTTCTTCTGGTGCTCTACTGCTGTGTGTGTGTGTGTGTGTGTGTGTGTGTGTGTGTGTGTGTGTGTAGATTCTCCTGAACAAATATCACATCATGTCTGCATCCCAAATGGCAGCCTATTCCCCTACTGCCTACATAGTCTATTCCCCTACTGCCTACATAGTCTATTCCCCTACTGCCTACATAGTCTATTCCCCTACTGCCTACATAGTCTATTCCCCTACTGCCTACATAGTCTATTCCCCTACTGCCTACATAGTCTATTCCCCTACTGCCTACATAGTCTATTCCCCTACTGCCTACATAGTCTATTCCCCTACTGCCTACATAGTCTATTCCCCTACTGCCTACATAGTCTATTCCCCTACTGCCTACATAGTCTATTCCCCTACTGCCTACATAGTCTATTCCCCTACTGTCTACATAGTCTATTCCTCTACTGCCTACATAGTCTATTCCCCTACTGTCTACATAGTGTCCTTGGTCAAAAGGAGTCCACTATATAGAATAGGGTTGCATTTGTCCTTGGTCAAAAGGAGTCCACTATATAGAATAGGGTTCCATTTGTCCTTGGTCAAAAGGAGTCCACTATATAGAATAGGGTTGCATTTGGGATGCAGGCCATTACGTCTTTAATTTATTGATCGTTTTGTATTCTCTCTTTGTTTCTTTTGTAAACACATCTACACTCTCATCTTCATTACTCTCTCTCTCTCGTTGCCCTTTTCTCATGGCAACAGGTCACACATCTTGCTGCTGTGATGGCACACTGGTATTTCACCCAGTAGATATGGGAGTTTATCAAAATTGGGTTTGTTTTTGAATTCGTTGTGGATCTGTGTAATCTGAGGGAAATATGTGTCTCTAATATGGATACATTTGGCAGGAGGTTAGGAAGTGCAGCTCAGTTTCCACCTCATTTTGTGGGCAGTGAGCACATAGCCTGTCTTCTCTTGAGAGCCATGTCTGCCTACGGCGGCCTTTCTCAATAGCAAGGCTATGCTCACTGAGTCTGTACATAGTCAAAGCTTTCCTTAAGTTTGGGTCAGTCACAGTGGCCAGGTATTCTGCCACTGTGTACTTTTTTTGTTAATTATTTCAAATGTGTCAAGTAATTATCTTTTTGTTTTCTCATGATTTGGTTGGGTCTAATTGTGCTGCTGTCCTGGGGCTTTGTGGGGTGTGTTTGTGTTTGTGAACAGAGCCCCAGGACCAGCTTGCTTAGGGGACTCTTCTCCAGGTTCATCTCTCTGTAGGTGATGGCTTTGTTATGGAAGGTTTGATAATCGCTTCCTTTTAGGTGGTTGTAGAATTTAACGGCTCTATTCTGGATTTTGATAATTAGCGGGTATCGGCCTAATTCTGCTCTGAATGCATTATTTGGTGTTTTACTTTGTACAGTCGTGGCCAAAAGTTTTGAGAATGACACAAATATACATTTTCACAAAGTCTGATGCTTGAATTTGTGTGATGGCAATTTGCATATACTCCAGAATGTTATGAAGAGTGATCAGATGAATTGCAAAGTCCCTCTTTGCCATGCAAATGAACTGAATCGCCCAAAAACATTTCCACTGCATTGCAGGCCTGCCACAAAAAGACCAGCTGACATCATGTCAGTGATACTCTCGTTAACACAGGTGTGAGTGTTGACGAGGACAAGGCTGGAGATCACTCTGTCATGCTGATTGAGTTCGAATAACAGACTGGAAGCTTCAAAAGGAGGGTGGTGCTTGGAATCATTTTTCTTCCTCTGTCAACCATGGTTACCTGCAAGGAAACACGTGCATCATTGCTTTGCACAAATAGGGCTTCACAGGCAAGGATATTGCTGCCAGTAAGATTGCACCTAAATCAACCATTTATCGGCTCATCAAGAACTTCAAGGAGAGTGGTTCAATTGTTGTGAAGAAGGCTTCAGGGTGCCCAAGAAAGTTCAGCAAGCCCCAGGACAGCTTTTAAAGTTGATTCAGCTGCGGGATCGGGGCACCACCAGTACAGAGCTTGCTCAGGAATGGCAGCAGGCAGGTGTGACTGCATCTGCACGCAGTTAGGCGAAGACTTTTGGAGGATGGCCTGGTGTCAAGAAGGGCAACATCCTTGCTTCTCAGCCAAGGGAGAGGGCTCACTCACAGTTTTGCCTAAGAACACAGCCATGAATAAAGAATGGTACCGACACATCCTCCGAGAGCAACTTCTCCCAACCATCCAGGAACAGTTTGGTGATGAACAATGCCTTTTCCAGCTTGATGGTGAGTGATAACTAAGTGGCTCAGGGAACAAAACATTGATATGTTGGGTCCATGGCCAGGAAACTCCCCAGACCTTAATCCCATTGAGAAGAGGCGGATGGACAAACAAAAACCCACAAATTCTGACAAACTCCAAGCATTGATTATGTAAGAATGGGCTGCCATCAGTCAGGATGTGGCCCAGAAGTTAATTGACAGCATGCCAGGGCGGATTGCAGAGGTCTTGATAAAGAAGGGTCAACATTGCAAATATTGACTCTTTGCATCAACTTCATGTAATTGTCAATAAAAGCCTTTGACACTTATGAAATGCTTGTAACTATACTTGTAATTATACTACAGTATTCCATAGTAACATCTGACAAAAATATCTAAAGTCACTGAAGCAGCAAACTTTGTGAAAATTAATATAAAATTAATATTTGTGTCATTCTCAAAACGTTTGGCCACGACTGTACACAGACGGTATTTTTGCAGAATTCTGCATGAAGAGTCTCAAATATTTGTCCCATTTTGTGAATTCTTGGTTGGTGACCAGACCTCAACCATAAAGGGCAATGGGTTTTATAACTGATTCAAGTGTTTTTAGCCAGATCCTAATTGGCATGTCAAATTTTATATCCCTTTTGATGGCATAGAATGCCCTTCTTGCCTTGTCTCTCAGATCGTTCACAGCTTTGTGGAAGTTACCTGTGGTGCTGATGTTTAGGCCGAGGTATGTATCGTTTTTTTGTGTGCTCTTGGGCATGATCTATATCTAGATATCCATCTATATCTAGATGGAATTGTGGTCCTGCCTACTGGACCTTATTTGGAACACCATTATTTTTGTCTTACTGAGATTTACTGTCAGTAAGGTCCCACAGTTGACAGTACATGTCAGCAAAACCAAGCCATGAGGCTGAAGGAATAGTCCGTAGAGCTCCCAGACAGGATTGTGTCGAGGCACAGATCTGGGGAAGGGTACCAAAACCAAAACCTTATAGCAGCCTTGAAGGTCCCCAAAAACACAGTGGGCTCCATCATTCATAAATGGAAGAAGTTTGGAACCACCAAGACTCTTCTTAGAGCTGGCCGCCCGGTCAAACTGAGCAATCGAGGGAGAAAGGCCTTCGTCAGAAAGGTGACCAAAACCCCGATGGTCACTCTGACAGAGCTCTTGAGTTCCTCTGTGGAGATAGGAGAGCATTCCAGAAGGTACGTAAACATTTCTGCAGCATTGAAGGTCCCCAAGAACACAGTGGGAAAGATACCAAAAACCATCATTCTTAAATGGAACCATAAAGAGTCTTACTAAGCTGCTCGGCCAAACTGAGCAATCTGGGGAGAAGGACCTTGGTCAGGGAGGTGAGTTCCTCTGTGGAGATAGAGGAACCTTCCAGAAGGACAACTGGCACCATCCCTATGGTGAAGCATGGTGGTGGCAGCATCAAGCTGTGGGGATGTTTTTCAGCGGCAGGGACTGGGAGACTAGTCAGGATGGAGGGAAAGATGAACGAAGCGTAGTACAGCAAGATCCTTGATGAAAACCTGCTCCAGAACACTCAGGATCTCAGACTGGGGCGAAGGTTCACCTTCCAACAGGACAACGACCCTAAGCACACAACCAAGACAACGCAGGAGTGGCTTCAGGACAAGTCTCTGTGCCATCCGTTTTGTCACCAAAGCCCCATATACTACCCACCACTGCAACCTGTATGCTCTCGTTGGCTGGCCCTCGCTTCATACTCGTCGCCAAACCCACTGGCTCCAGGTCATCTACAAGACCCTGCTAGGTAAAGTCCCGCCTTATCTCTGCTTGCTGGTAGCAGCACCCACCTGTAGCACGCGCTCCAGCAGGTATATCTCACTGGTCACCCCCAAAGCCAATTCCTCTTTTGGCTGCCTCTCCTTCCAGTTCTCTGCTGCCAATGACTGGAACGAACTGCAAAAATCTCTGAAACTGGAAACACTTATCTCCCTCACTAGCTTTAAGTACCAACTGTCAGAGCAGCTCACTGATTACTGCACCTGTACATAGCCCATCTATAATTTAGCCCAAACAACTACCTCTTCCCCTACTGTATTTATTTATTTATTTTGCTCCTTTGCACCCCATTATTTCTAATTTGCACATTCTTCTACTGTCAAATCTACCATTCCAGTGTTTTACTTGCTATATTGTATTTACTTTGCCACCTTGGCCTATTTATTTCCTTTACCTCCCTTATCTCACCTCATTTGCTCACATTGCATATAGACTTATTTTTCTACTGTATTATTGACTGTATGTTTGTTTTACTCCATGTGTAACTCTGTGTTGTTTTAAGTGTCAAACTGCTTTGCTTTATCTTGGCCAGGTCGCAGTTGTAAATGAGAACTTGTTCTCAACTTGCCTACCTGGTTAAATAAAGGTAAAATAAATAAATAAATGTCCTAGAGTGGCCCAGCCAGAGCCCGGACTTGAACCCGATCTAACATCTCAGGAGAGACCTGAAAATAACTGTGCAGCAACACTCTTTAATCCAACCTGACAGAGCTTGAGAGGATCTGCAGAGAAGAATGGGAGAAACTCCCCAAATACAGGTGTGCCAAGCTTGTAGCCTCATACCCAAGAAGACTGGAAGGCTGTAATCACTGCCAAAGGTGCTTCAACAAAGTACTGAGTAAAGGGTTTGAATACTTATGTAAATGTGATATTTAGGTAACATTTTTTTAATACATTTGCAAACATTTCTAAAATCCTGTTTTTGCTTTGTCATTGTGGGGTATTGTGATGTCATTATGGGGTATTGTGATGTCATTATGGGGTATTGTGATGTCATTATGGGGTATTGTGATGTCATTATGGGGTATTGTGATGTCATTATGGGGTATTGTGATGTCATTATGGGATATTGTGTGTAGATTGATGAAGGGAAAGAGACCTTTTAGAATAAGGCTGTAACTTAACAAAATGTGGAAAAAGTCAAGTGGCGTAAATACTTTCCGAAATGCCCTGTAGTCAGTAAAACATTCCTCAAAGAGTCAGAGCTTGTAAGAAAATGCACTGGCTAGATGGATTCCCATAGACAGAATGCATTTATTCACAGTGGACTGGACATGCTTTGGCTTTCAAACATGATATTTATTTGACTTAACGTGGTCGTCAGTCAGAGGGCTGCGGACTCAGTGTATTTGATTTGAGGGTTTATTACTAATCTTGAAAAACCAAGGCGCTCTTGAAATCTATGTTTGTCATATGCACATGATAAAGAAAAGTGTACACAGTGAAATGTTAACAATCTCTCTCTTGATAATTAGAGATCTCTCTTTCCCCTCAGCCTCAATTCGACGAGGTATGGACTCTACAAGGTGCCTAAAGCGTTCCACAGGGATGCTGGCCCATGTTGACTCTACAAGGTGTCTAAAGCGTTCCACAGGGATGCTGGCCCATGTTGACTCTACAAGGTGTCTAAAGCGTTCCACAGGGATGCTGGCCCATGTTGACTCTACAAGGTGTTGAAAGCGTTCCCCAGGGATGCTGGCCCCATGTTGACTCTACAAGGTGTTGAAAGCGTTCCACAGGGATGCTGGCCCATGTTGACTCTACAAGGTGTTGAAAGCGTTCCACAGGGATGCTGGCCCATGTTGACTCCAATGCTTCCCGAAGTTGTATTGGTTGGATGTCTTTTAGGTGGTGGACCATCCTTGATACACAAGGCAAACTGTTGAGCGTGAAAAACCCAGCAGCGTTGCAGTTCTTGACACACTCAAACCGGTGTGCCTGACACAATCCATATCTCAATTGTCTGAAGGCTAAAAATCCTTCTTTAACCTGTCTCCTCCCCTTCATCTACACCGATTTGAAGTGGATTTAACAAGTGACATCAATAAGGGGATTATAGCTTTCACCTGGATTCACCTGGTCAGTCTATGTCATGGAAAGAGCAGGTGTTCTTAATGATTTGTCCACTCAGTGTATAGACATGTTCAACTTCTGCACAATATTAGACGTCCTTATTCCGCGGTCTTAAACATGTCTGTCTATCTCCAGAGGATCCGAGGGCGGCTGTGTTACCAGAGTAAACCTGACACCTTCAACCAGCTGTGGACCGTGGAGGAACAGGTACTGACAAGACATTCTTCATTTTTTACAAAGAATTCATAAATACATTTAGACTAGTTTAAAACTCCTAGTTGTCTCAGACAAGAGTGTACAACAATACCATAGAGATCTGAGATCTGCTCTCTTTAAAGTGTCTTCTTTTTTTTTGTTATAAATGAGTTGTTTCTGTGCTGAAAGTTATTAGTGAGCTTCCTAAAGGAGCTGTTCCTAAAGGAGCTGTTCCTAAAGGAGCTGTTCCTAAAGGAGTTGTTCCTAAATGAGTTGTTCCTAAAGGAGCTGTTCCTAAAGGAGCTGTTCCTAAAGGAGCTATTCCTAAAGGAGCTGTTCCTAAAGGAGTTGTTCCTAAAGGAGTTGTTCCTAAAGAGCTGTTCCTAAATTGTTCCTAAATGAGCTGTTCCTAAATGAGCTGTTCCTAAAGGAGTTGTTCCTAAAGGAGCTGTTCCTAAAGGAGCTGTTCCTAAAGGAGCTGTTCCTAAAGGAGCTGTTCCTAAATGAGTTGTTCCTAAAGGAGCTGTTCCTAAATGAGCTGTTCCTAAAGGAGCTGTTCCTAAAGGAGTTGTTCCTAAAATGAGCTGTTCCTAAATGAGTTGTTCCTAAAGGAGCTGTTCCTAAAGGAGCTGTTCCTAAAGGAGCTGTTCCTAAAGGAGTTGTTCCTAAAGGAGCTGTTCCTAAAGGAGTTGTTTCTAAAGGAGCTGTTCCTAAAGGAGTTGTTCCTAAAGGAGCTGTTCCTAAAGGAGCTGTTCCTAAAGGAGCTGTTCCTAAAGGAGTTGTTCCTAAAGGAGCTGTTCCTAAATGAGCTGTTCCTAAAGGAGTTGTTCCTAAATTAGTTGTTCCTAAAGGAGCTGTTCCTAAAGGAGCTGTTTCTAAAGGAGTTGTTCCTAAATGAGCTGTTCCAAAAGGAGCTGTTCCTAAAGGAGTTGTTCCTAAAGGAGTTGTTCCTAAATGAGTTGTTCCTAAAGGAGCTGTTCCTAAAGGAGCTGTTCCTAAAGGAGTTGTTCCTAAAGGAGCTGTTCCTAAATGAGCTGTTCCTAAAGGAGCTGTTCCTCAAGGAGCTGTTCCTAAATGAGTTGTTCCTAAATGAGCTGTTCCTAAAGGAGTTGTTCCTGTGTAGAAAAAGTTGGAGCATCTGCTGCTGCAGTTCTCTCCTGAGGATGTGGAGTCTAAACGCTGGCAGAAGATAGCTGACGCCCTGGGCAACAGGACCGCTAAACAGGTGTCACACACACATACACACATACACCTACACACACACACACACACACACACACACACCTACACATACACCTACACACACACACACATACACACACCTACACATACACCTACACACACACACACATACACCTACACACACACCTACACACACACACACACACACACACACACATACACCTACACACACCTACACACACACCTACACACACACACACACACACACACACACACACACACACACACACACACACACACACACACACACACAACAATACATTATCTTTTGAGCTAAAAGTTTGTTCTCTGTGTGTGCAGGTGGCCAGCCGCGTACAGAAGTACTTCATCAAACTGACTAAAGCAGGAATCTCTGTTCCTGGGAGGACCCCTAACATGTGCATCTACAGCAAGAAGGTATCTAGATGTCCCCTCCCTCAGTGGTTCCCAAACCTCTCCTCTCCCCAGACATTTCATCATGTTTTGTAGTCTAGTTCACCTCTGGATGAGTTCAAACCCATAGAGTAGAGTAGAGGACCCAGGGTAGCTAAGGAAGGGGGGGGGTCCCCGAGGAGAGTAGAATAGAGGACCCAGGGTAGCTGAGGGGGGGGTCCCCGAGGAGAGTAGAATCGAGGACCCAGGGTAGCTAAGGGAGGGGGTCCCCGAGGAGAGTAGAATAGAGGACCCAGGGTAGCTAAGGGAGGGGGGTCCCCGAGGAGAGTAGAATAGAGGACCCAGGGTAGCTGAGCTGGGGGGTCCCCGAGGAGAGGAGAGGATCCTGGGTAGCTAACGGAGGGGGGGGGGTCCCCGAGGAGAGTAGAATTGAGGACCCAGGGTAGCTAAGGGACAGAGGGGGGTCCCTGAGGAGAGGAGAGTAGAGGATCCTGGGTAGCTAAGGGAGGTGATAGGTGGGAACGAGGAGAGTAGAGTAGAGGATCCTGGGTAGCTAAGGGAGGGGGAGGGTCCCCGAGGAGAGTAGAGTAGAGGATCCTGGGTAGCTAAGGGAGGTGATAGGTGGGAACGAGGAGAGGAGAGTAGAGGACCCAGGGTAGCTAAGGGAGGTGATAGGTGGGAACGAGGAGAGTAGAATAGAGGACCCTGGGTAGCTAAGGGAGGTGATAGGTGGGAACGAGGAGAGTAGAATAGAGGACCCTGGGTAGCTAAGGGAGGTGATAGGTGGGAACGAGGAGAGTAGAGTAGAGGACCCTGGGTAGCTAAGGGAGGTGATAGGTGGGAACGAGGAGAATAGAGTAGAGGACCCTGGGTAGCTAAGGGTGATTATACAGACACAATACGATGCAGGATTTCAAGATACACGTCTTGTCTCAAACATTTGTCCATAGCAGCAACATTCAGGATATGAAAACTCACCAAAAATGTACAGATGTCGGCGAGTCTATAGCTCAGCCTCTCAGTAGGGTTTCTACTGCAGCTAAAACTACGGCCTAAATGCCAAACAGCATAACTAGGGATTTACCCCTTTTCCAGCTGTATCCACAGCCTAACGTTCCCCTTCACTGCGACTAAAGACAGTCTACCAGGACAGGTTAAAACACCTGCCCGTACGTACAGAACACCCCAAATTGCAATGGAGGACCATGTCAAATGGTGCTCAACCCTAAACTGAGGAGAAAAGGACCTTCGCTCCTGAAACGCGCCCACACTTATTAATCACTTTGTTAATCAGACGACGCAACACTATGGAAAACAGGATTTCAGTTAATTACATTCATTAGTTTTAAAAATGACCATATTTAGTCATGTCCACTTTAATTTAAAAGACAGAGTTACATGGATTAGATCTACTACTCGGGGAGAGGGAAAACATAGGTGAACTACACGCTCATTATGTAACTCACCACACCTGGCTTAAACCCGGAGCAACCAACTCGCTAGCAAACTATTAAGGTCAGGGACATCTAAACTGGGACATGGCTATACATACATACAGTCGAAGCATCGTCGATAATAACTTCCTGAAATACATTTTAAACATGGCGATGAGGCCAGTCTAAGTCTGCCTCATCACAGAGAGGTTTGAAGACCCCCGTGACATCAGTTTTACCCCTCTGGCTGCCGGGAAGTTGGTGTCAGAGGTGGGGTTCACAGCAAGTATGTTTAGTTCAATAACGAAGTCAAACAGGAACAAGAAGCAATCTGCTGATGATGATGATGATGATGGTGTTGATGATGATGATGGTGTTGTTGATGATGATGATGCTGCTGTTGATGATGATGATGATGGTGTTGATGATGATGATGCTGCTGTTGATGATGATGATGATGGTGTTGATGATGATGATGATGTTGATGATGGTGTTGATGATGATGGTGTTGTTGATGATGGTGTTGATGATGATGATGATGATGTGATGGTGTTGATGATGATGGTGTTGTTGATGATGATGATGATGATGATGATGATGGTGTTGTTGATGATGATGGTGTTGTTGATGATGATGATGGTGTTGTTGATGATGGTGTTGATGATGATGATGGTGTTGATGATGATGATGATGATGGTGTTGTTGATGATGATGATGATGATGGTGTTGTTGATGATGATGATGATGGTGTTGTTGATGATGATGGTGTTGTTGATGATGATGATGGTGTTGATGATGATGGTGTTGTTGTTGTTGATGGTGTTGATGATGATGGTGTTGATGATGATGATGATGGTGTTGATGATGATGATGATGCTGTTGTTGTTGTTTATGATGATGATGCTGTTGTTGTTGTTGATGGTGTTGATGATGATGGTGTTGATGATGATGATGATGATGCTGTTGTTGATGATGATGCTGTTGATGGTGTTGATGATGATGATGATGCTGTTGTTGTTGATGATGGTGTGATGATGATGATGATGCTGCTGTTGTTGATGTTTATGATGATGATGCTGTTGTTGATGATGAGTTGATGATGGTCTGTTGTTGATGATGATGATGGTGTTGATGATGATGATGATGTTGATGATGATGATGATGATGATGTTGTTGATGATGATGATGGTGTTGTTGTTGTTGATGATGATTCTGCTGTTGTTGATGGTGTTGATGATGATGCTGTTGTTGTTGTTGATGATGATGGTGTTGTTGATGATGATGATGATGATGGTGTTGATGATGATGATGCTGTTGTTGTTGTTGATGGTGTTGTTGATGATTCTGCTGTTGTTGTTGTTGTTGTTGATGATGATGATGCTGTTGTTGTTGTTGATGGTGTTCATGATGATGGTGTTGATGATGATGGTGTTGATGATGATGGTGTTGATGATGATGATGATGCTGTTGTTGATGATGATGATGGTGTTGATGATGATGATGCTGTTGTTGTTGTTGTTGATGATGATGATGGTGTTGATGATGATGGTGTTGATGATGATGATGATGCTGTTGTTGATGATGATGGTGTTGATGATGATGATGATGGTGTTGATGATGATGCTGTTGTTGATGATGATGATGGTGCTGTTGTTGATGATGATGATGGTGTTGATGATGATGGTGATGATGATGATGCTGTTGTTGATGATGATGATGGTGTTGATGATGATGGTGGTGTTGATGATGATGATGCTGTTGTTGATGATGATGGTGTTGATGATGATGATGATGCTGTTGTTGATGATGATGATGCTGTTGTTGATGATGATGATGGTGTTGATGATGATGCTGTTGTTGATGATGATGATGGTGCTGTTGTTGATGATGATGATGGTGTTGATGATGATGATTCTGCTGTTGTTGATGATGATGGTGTTGATGATGATGATGATGCTGTTGTTGATGATGATGGTGCTGTTGTTGATGATGATGATGGTGTTGATGATGATGGTGTTGATGGTGTTGATGATGATGATGGTGCTGTTGTTGATGATGATGGTGCTGTTGTTGATGATGATGATGGTGTTGATGATGATGATGGTGTTGTTGATGATGATGGTGCTGTTGTTGATGATGATGATGGTGTTGATGATGATGCTGTTGTTGTTGATGGTGTTGATGATGATGATGATGCTGTAGTTGATGATGATGCTGTTGTTGATGGTGTTGATGATGATGCTGTTGTTGTTGTTGTTTATGATGATGATGCTGTTGTTGTTGTTGATGGTGTTTATGATGATGCTGTTGTCGATGATGCTGTTGTTGTTTATGATGGTGTTGATGATGATGATGATGCTGTTTTTTATTTTTATTTATTTCACCTTTATTTAACCAGGAGGGCTAGTTGAGAACAAGTTCTCATTTACAACTGTGACCTGGCCAAGATAAAGCAAAGCAGTTCGACACAAACAACAACACAGAGTTACACATGGAATAAACAAAACATACAGTCAATAATACAGTAGAAATAGTATATACAGTGAGTGCAAATGAGGTGAGATAAGGGAGGTAAGGCGATACATAGGCCATGGTGGCAAAATAATTATAATTTAGCAATTAAACACTGGAATGGTAGATGTGCAGAAGATGAATGTGCAGGTAGAGATACTGGGGTGCAAAGGAGCAAGATAAATAAATACAGTATGGGGATGAGGTAGTTGGATGGGCTGTTTACAGATGGGCTATGTACAGGTGCAGTGATCTGTGAGCTGCTCTGACAGCTGGTGCTTAAAGTTAGTGAGGGAGATGTGGGTCTCCAGCTTCAGTGATTTTTGCAGTTCGTTCCAGTCACTGGCAGTAGAGAACTGGAAGGAAAGGTGTCCAAAGAGGTGTTTGCTTTGGGGGTGACCAGTGAGATATACCTGCTGGAGCGTGTGCTACGGGTGGGTGTTGCTATGGTGACCAGTGAGCTGAGATAAGGCGGGGCTTTACCTAGTAGAGACTTGTAGATGACCTGGAGCCAGTGGGTTTGGCGACGAGTATGAAGCGAGGGCCAGCCAACGAGAGCGTACAGGTCGCAGTGGTGGGTAGTGTATGGGGCTTTGGTGACAAAACGGATGGCACTGTGATAGACTGCATCCAGTTTGTTGAGTAGAGTGTTGGAGGCTAATTTGTAAATGACATTGCCTAGGTCGAGGATCGGTAGGATGGTCAGTTTTACGAAGGTATGTTTGGCAGCATGAGTGAAGGATGCTTTGTTGCGAAATAAGGATACCTAGGTATTTGTAGTTGTCCATATATTCTAAGTCAGAACCGTCCAGAGTAGTGATGCTGGACGGGCGGGCAGGTGCGGGCAGCGATCGGT
Source organism: Oncorhynchus tshawytscha (assembly GCF_018296145.1). Classification (NCBI taxonomy): domain Eukaryota; kingdom Metazoa; phylum Chordata; class Actinopteri; order Salmoniformes; family Salmonidae; genus Oncorhynchus; species Oncorhynchus tshawytscha. The sequence goes on from NW_024609316.1 coordinate 14,532, forward strand.
TGAAGAGCATGCATTTAGTTTTACTTGCATTTAAGAGTTGGATGCCACGGAAGGAGAGTTGTATGGCATTAAAGCTCGTTTGGAGGTTTGTTAACACAGTGTCCAATGAAGGGCCAGATGTATACAGAATGGTGTCGTCTGCGTAGAGGTGGATCAGAGACTCACCAGCAGCAAAAGCGACATCATTGATGTATACAGAGAAAAGAGTCGGTCCAAGAATTGAACCCTGTGGCACCCCCATAGATACTGCCAGAGGTCCAGACAACAGGCCCTCCGATTTGACACACTGAATTCTATCAGAGAAGTAGTTGGTGAACCAGGCGAGGCAGTCATTTGAGAAACCAAGGCTGTCGAGTCTGCCGATGAGGATGTGGTGATTGACAGAGTCGAAAGCCTTGGCCAGGTCAATGAATACAGCTGCACAGTACTGTCTCTTATCGATGGCTGTTATGATATAGTTTAGGACCTTGAGCGTGGCTGAGGTGCACCCATGACCAGCTCGGAAACCAGATTGCATAGCAGAGAAGGTGTGGTGAGATTCAAAATGGTCGTTAATCTGTTTGTTAACTTGGCTTTCGAAGACCTTAGAAAGGCAGGGTAGGATGGATATAGGTCTGTAACAGTTTGGGTCAAGAGTGTCTCCCCCTTTGAAGAGGAAGATGACCGTGGCAGCTTTCCAATCTTTGGGGATCTCAGACGATACGAAAGAGAGGTTGAACAGGCTAGTAATAGGTAATGATTGTTGATAATGTTGTTGTTGCCTGTAGGTGTCCAATAAGAGGCAGCACCACCTGAACAAACACCTGTACCGACCGTCTACCTTCCTGACCTCATATGAGCCTCCCGTCTTTATGGAAGAAGAGGATGAGAGAGCGGCCTACTACAGCTCCCTGCAGGACCCCGATGGAGACGACACGGTACGACACGCTGACCACACGGTACCACACACTGACCTATAGCTCCCTGCAGGACCCCGATGGAGACGACACGGTACGACACGCTGACCACCTGACCACACGGTACCACACACTGACCACACGGTACCACGCTGACCACACGGTACCAATGACCACGGTACCACGCTGACCACACGGTACCACACACTGACCTATAGCTCCCTGCAGGACCCCGATGGAGACGACACGGTACGACACGCTGACCACCTGACCACACGGTACCACGCTGACGACACGGTATGACACGCTGACCACACGGTACCACACACTGACCACATGGTACCACACACTGACCACATGGTACGACACACTGACCTATAGCTCCCTGCAGGACCCTGATGGAGACGACACGGTACGACACGCTGACCACACGGTACCACACTGACCACACGGTACCACACACTGACCACATGGTACCACACACTAACCACACGGTACCACACACTGACCACATGGTACCACACACTGACCACATGGTACGACACACTGACCTATAGCTCCCTGCAGGACCCCGATGGAGACGACACGCTGACCACACGGTACCACACACTGACCACACGGTACCACACTGACCACACGGTATGACACACTGACCACAAGGTACCACACACTGACCACACGGTACCACACTGACCACACGGTATGACACACTGACCACACGGTACCACACACTGACCACACGGTACCACACACTGGCCACATGGTACCACACACTGACCACACTACGTCTCTACTCCGCAGTCTCTCTTCCTCTCCATCTCTCTCTCTCTCTCCCTCTCATATGTCACTCTTTCTCACACTCTCTCATCTGTCTCTCTCGCTCCCTCGCTCCCTCCCCCTCATCTGTCTTTCTCTCGTTCCCTCCCTCTCTCGCTCCCTCTCATCTGTCTCTCTCATCTGTCTCTCTCTCTCCCTCCCTCCCCTCTCTCTCCCTCTCATCTGTCTCTCTCGCTCCCTCCCTCCCTCTCTCTCTCCCTCTCTTCTGTCTCCCTCCCTCCCTCCCTCCCTCCCTCCCTCCCTCCTCCCTCCCTCCCTCCCTCCCTCCCTCCCTCCCTCTCTTCTGTCTCTCTCGCTCCCTCCCTCCCTCTCTCTCCCTCTCATCTGTCTCTCTCTCCCTCCCTCTCATCTGTCTCTCTCTTTCTCGCTCCCTCCCTCCCCCCAAGATGCTAGATCTGACATTTCCCTCCCCCTCTCTCTCTCTCTCTCTGATGTGTGCAACCTTTAAGAAACGAATAGTCGCTGTTCCCTGCTGAGAGACACACACACACAGACATGTGCTGTCAAAGTGCGTCAGCAGCAAAGCTCAGATGTACACCCTGTCATTCAGTGAAACAAGCAGAGTTAACACTAGAACCGTTAATCATTTTGACTGCTCATGAATTTCATTGTTTTATTACTCTGACATGTTTTAAAGTAATGTCCACCTCCATCCTTGACTTGTCCTGAATCAGTCTATATGACACACAGTCTGAATCAGTCTGAATCAGTCTATATGACACACAGTCTGAATCAGTCTGAATCAGTCTATATGACACACTGTCTGAATCAGTCTGAATCAGTCTATATGACACACTGTCTGAATCAGTCTGAATCAGTCTATATGACACACTGTCTGAATCAGTCTGAATCAGTCTATATGACACACTGTCTGAATCAGTCTGAATCAGTCTATATGACACACTGTCTGAATCAGTCTGAATCAGTCTATATGACACACTGTCTGAATCAGTCTAAATCAGTCTATATGACACACTGTCTGAATCAGTCTAAATCAGTCTATATGACACACTGTCTGAATCAGTCTAAATCAGTCTATATGACACACTGTCTGAATCAGTCTATATGACACACTGTCTGAATCAGTCTATATGACACACTGTCTGAATCAGTCTATATGACACACTGTCTGAATCAGTCTATATGACACACTGTCTGAATCAGTCTATATGACACATTGTCTGAATCAGTCTGAATCAGTCTATATGACACACTGTCTGAATCAGTCTGAATCAGTCTATATGACACACTGTCTGAATCAGTCTATATGACACACTGTCTGAATCAGTCTAAATCAGTCTATATGACACACTGTCTGAATCAGTCTATATGACACACTGTCTGAATCAGTCTGAATCAGTCTATAAAACACACTGTCTGAATCAGTCTAAATCAGTCTATATGACACACTGTCTGAATCAGTCTATAAAACACACTGTCTGAATCAGTCTATATGACACACTGTCTGAATCAGTCTATAAAACACACTGTCTGAATCAGTCTATAAGACACACTGTCTGAATCAGTCTAAATCAGTCTATAAAACACACTGTCTGAATCAGTCTATATGACACACTGTCTGAATCAGTCTGAATCAGTCTATATGACACACTGTCTGAATCAGTCTGAATCAGTCTATATGACACACTGTCTGAATCAGTCTAAATCAGTCTATATGACACACTGTCTGAATCAGTCTGAATCAGTCTATATGACACACTGTCTGAATCAGTCTAAATCAGTCTATATGACACACTGTCTGAATCAGTCTAAATCAGTCTATAAAACACACTGTCTGAATCAGTCTAAATCAGTCTATAAAACACACTGTCTGAATCAGTCTATAAAACACACTGTCTGAAAAACACAGTCTGAATCAGTCTGAATCAGTCTAAACACACTGTCTGAATCAGTCTGAATCAGTCTATAAAACACACTGTCTGAATCGGTCTATAAAACACACTGTCTGAATCAGTCTGTCTATAAAATCAGTCTGAATCAAAACACACTGTCTGAATCAGTCTATATGACACACTGTCTGAATCAGTCTGAATATATGACACACTGTCTGAATCAGTCTATATGACACACTGTCTGAATCAGTCTGAATCAGTCTATATGACACACTGTCTGAATCAGTCTGAATCAGTCTATATGACACAGTCTCAGTCTGAATCAGTCTATATGACACACTGTCTGAATCAGTCTGAATCAGTCTAAACACACTGAATGTCTGAATCAGTCTATATGAATCAGTCTATATGACACACTGTCTGAATCAGTCTATATGACACACTGTCTGAATCAGTCTATATGACACACTGTCTGAATCAGTCTATAAAACACACTGTCTGGTAAATCAGTCTAGTCTATGACACACTGTCTGAATCAGTCTATAAAACACACTGTCTGAATCAGTCTGAATCAGTCTATATGACACACTGTCTGAATCAGTCTATATGACACACTGCCTGAATCAGTCTATAAAACACACTGTCTGAATCAGTCTATATGACACAAATCAGTCTGAATCTGTCTATATGACACACTGTCTAAATCAGTCTATAAAACACACTGTCTGAATCAGTCTGAATCAGTCTATAAAACACACTGTCTGAATCAGTCTATAAAACACACTGTCTGAATCAGTCTATAACACACACTGTCTGAATCAGTCTAAATCAGTCTATAAAACACACTGTCTGAATCAGTCTAAATCAGTCTATAAAACACACTGTCTAAATCAGTCTATAAAACACACTGTCTGAATCAGTCTATATAACACACTGTCTGAATCAGTCTATATAACACACATATGACACACTGCGGTTAGAATCTTAATATCACCAACACAACTGGAGTTATAATCAGTTTCAGGAAGACCTGCTCCGTTGCTTCTCTCGACAGTGGAAGGTGCCCAGTTGATAATCACCCCAATAATCGTCTCGAAACTGAACCTAAACTGAACCAAAACTATACCAAAACTAAATTAAAACTGAACCAAAACTATACCAAAACTAAATTAAAACTGAACCAAAACTATACCAAAACTGAACCTAAACTATACCAAAACTGAACCTAAACTATACCAAAACTGAAACTAAACTATACCAAAACTGAACCTAAACTGTACCAAAACCATACTAAAACTGAACCTAAACTGAACCTAAACTATACCAAAACTGAACCTAAACTGAAGCTAAACTATACCAAAACTGAACCTAAACTATACCTAAACTATACCAAAACTGAACCTAAACTATACCAAAACTGAACCTAAACTGAACCTAAACTATACCAAAAGTGAACCTAAACTGAACCAAAACTATACCAAAACTGAACCTAAACTTTCCCAAAACTGAACCTAAACTATACCAAAACTGAACCTAAACTATACCAAAACATATAGCACCAGATGAAGTAAAGTATGACGGTAGAAAGGGGGAGAATGGGTGAGTTGATGCCAAGGGGAAGTGAACAATACATCATTGTATAATCACTGATTGTGAATAAAGAACAGGGCCATTCTATTGTACTGATCCATTGTAATCTCTATATGGTGTCTATCAGTCCACCTAATCCAAGCTGTTTTATCAGTCTAATCTGGCCTGCTTGGAGTACACCGTGGGAGCGTGTGGAATTTACAATGGCAGGAAGACCAAGAGGAGTGGATGCACATGCTGAATGACAACAACTCAGATGGATGAAAGGAATCATGACATCTCTGATCATTCTTCTGATTCTGAGCCTCAGCCTGAACCTCAGAGGCCTATGACCCTACGCCGCCGAGGCCCATGACCCTACGCCGCCGAGGCCCGTGACCCTACGCCGCCGAGGCCTATGACCCTACGCCGCCGAGGCCTATGACCCTACGCCGCCGAGGCCTGTGACCCTACGCCGCTACGCCTATGACCCTACGCCGCCGAGGCCCGTGACCCTACGCCGCTACGCCGCCGAGGCCCGTGACCCTACGCCGCCGAGGCCCATGACCCTACGCCGCCGAGGCCCATGACCCTACGCCGCCGAGGCCCATGACCCTACGCCGCCGAGGCCTATGACCGCCGAGGCCCATGACCCTAAAACGCCGCGAGGACTATGACCCTACGCCGCCGAGGACTATGACCCTACGCCGCCGAGGCCTATGACCCCTACGCCGCCGAGGACTGTGACCCTACGCCGCTACGCCGCCGAGGCCCGTGACCCTACGCCGCCGAGGCCCATGACCCTACGCCGCCGAGGCCCATGACCCTACGCCGCCGAGGACTATGACCCTACGCCGCCGAGGACTATGACCCTACGCCGCCGAGGCCTATGACCCTACGCCGCCGAGGACTGTGACCCTACGCCGCCGAGGCCCGTGACCCTACGCCGCCGAGGCCCGTGACCCTACGCCGCTACGCCGCCGAGGCCCATGACCCTACGCCGGGACACTCTGTTTTGACATGTAGGGGACACTCTGTTTTGACATGTAGGGGACACTCTGTTTTGACATGTAGGGGACACTCTGTTTTGACATGTAGGGGACACCTTTCTCCGTCTGTTACCTCTGTTTTGATGATAAAGAAGCGAGAACGCACTGCCTGGAAACAGACACATTCTCCATGGTATCTGATGTATAAACAATTGACTATTTTTGAGTATCAGATGTATAAACAATTGACTATTTTTGAGTATCAGATGTATAAACAATTGACTATTTTTGACTGTTGTCACATCGACGCTAACATTCATTATAATCCCATTATTTATTTTGTGCTGATTTTCACTATTTATCAAGCACACTTGGCGCCTATAATGATGTTTAGGCTACTGATGTTTTCATGAGTTTCACCGCATTCTTGCTGACCGTGCATCTTGGGTAATTATTTAAATGTTGTCGTTATAAAAAGAAGCCGGTTACCGCGTTCCAACTCATACGCTTTCTGTTTCAGAGTTGTAACAAAGACACTCCACCAATAACATGTATTGACCACTGTTTCATCGTTTTTACATATAGCCTACAGTAACATAAAGTCATAAATGCTATTGAAAAAGACAGACAAGGCGTAGTCTAATACTACCTAAGACCTTCATAAACACAACCAAATTATTATTTTTGCGAAAGCTTATGTCACATGTATTTATTAGACTGTTAGAATTTTTATTTTATTTCACCTTTATTTAACCAGGTAGACCAGTTGAGAATGGTTAAGGGTGCTGTACTGCAGCGCCAGCTGTGCCACCAGAGACTGGGTTCGCGCCCAGGCTCTGTCGTAACCGGCCGCGACCGGGAGGTCCGTGGGGCGACGCACAATTGGCCTAGCGTCGTCCGGGTTAGGGAGTGGTTGGCCGGTAGGGATATCCTTGTCTCATCGCGCACCAGCGACTCCTGTGGCGTGCAAGGTTGCCAGGTGCACGGTGTTTTCTCAGACACATTGGTGCAGCTGGCTTCCGGGTTGGATGCGCGCTGTGTTAAGAAGCAGTGCGGTTTGGTTGGGTTGTGTATCGGAGGACGCATGACTTTCAACCTTCGTATCTCCCGAGCCCGTACGGGAGTTGTAGCGATGAGAAAAGATAGTAGCTACTAACAATCGGATACCACGAAATTGGGGAGAAAAAGGGGTAATAATTCAAATAAATAAAAAACAACAACACAGAGTTAGACATAAACAAACGTACAGCCAATAACACAATAGAGAAAAAAATATATGTACAGTGTGTGCAAATGAGGTGAGATAAGGGAGGTATAAGGAAATAAATAGGCCATAGTGACCAAGTAATTACAATATAGCAGTTAAACACTGGAGTGAGGTATGTGCAGTAGATAAATGTGCAAGTAGAGATACTGTGGAGCAAAGGATCAAGATAAATAAATAAATACAGTATGGGGATGAGGTAGTTGGATGGGCTATTTACAGATGGGCTATGTACAGGTGCAGTGATCTGTGAGTTGCTCTGACAGCTGGTGCTTAAAGTTACTGAGGGAAATATGAGTCTCCAGCTTCAGGGATTTTTGCAGTTCGTTCCAGTCATTGGCAGCATAGAACTGGAACGAAATGCAGCCAAAGAAGGAATTGGCTTTTGGGGTGACCAGTGAAATATACCTGCTGGAGCGCGTGCTACAGGTGGGTGTTGCTATGGTGACCAGTGAGCTGAGATAGGGCGGAGCTTTACCTAGCAGAGAATGTTGCAGTCAGAATGACAGCTGGTTAGCTTGACGAGGCCGTGCCTTTCTAGTGGTAAAGGAATGTCACTACAAGGAGTCAGACTTTATCGGTTACAGGGTCTGCATGCTCCTTAGAAACCTCACTGTAAATGTTAGTCTGTGATACTTTGTGTGTGTATCTGCGTGTGTGTGTGTATGTCCAGGATGAGGAGGGTGTACCTGTGGAGTTGAGACACCTGCCGGAGTACAAGGAGCTTCTGGAGCTGAAGAGAATGAAGAAACACAAACTGCAGGAGATCCAGGCTGAGAGTAGCATGGCCCTGCACCATGGATACAAGGTACACACATCACCGTGGATACAAGGTACACACATCACCGTGGATACAAGGTACGCACATCACCGTGGATACAAGGTACGCACATCACCGTGGATACAAGGTACGCACATCACCGTGGATACAAGGTACGCACATCACCGTGGATACTAGGTACACCCATCACCTAGTATTGGCATTGCACCATGGATACAAGGTAGTGGTTAATCAGCTTTCATACGGGCTTCAAGCTAGATCTACTGATTATCTACCCACGTGTCTCTGCTGTCCGCTGGAATGTACCGGTACCTGCCAGAGTCAAGGAAACACTTGAGTAAATGAGGGTTCTGGCGGCTCTGTTATGGTGCGAGGTGCGTTTTCCTGCCATGGTTCAGGTCCACTCAACCCCTTAGAGGGCAAGGTAAATGCCAGTAAATACACAGCCGTTGTGAGTGATCACCTTCGACCTTATGGTGAAGCAGTTCTATCCAGATGGGAGTGGTCTCTTCTAGGATGACAACGCCCCCCATTCACAGGGCACCAGTGGTCACTGACTCAAAGAACTCAATCCAATTGAACACTTGACGTGTTTTCCACCACCATCAACAAAACACCAAATGATGGAATTTCTCCACGGCAGAACGGTGTCACATCCCTCCAATAGAGTTCCAGACACCTGTAGAATCTACACCGAGGTGTATTGAAGCTGTTCTGGTGGTGACCCAACGCCCTAGTGTAACTCTGTCTGTGTCCTTAGCTAGCTAACTCTCTCTCCTTAGTGTAATGTGTGCTAGCTAGCTAACTCTATCTCCTTAGTATAATGTGTGCTAGCTAGCTAACTCTCTCTCCTTAGTATAATGTGTGCTAGCTAGCTAACTCTCTCTCCTTAGTGTAATGTGGTTTGACATAAGTCTTTTTTTAAAAATCATCTGAGACTAGCTAATGTTTCTCTCTGCAGTGTGACGTGTGTGGTGTGGAGCCTATCCAGGGCGTGCGGTGGCATTGTCAGGACTGTCCCTCAGACAACGCTGTGGACTTCTGTTCCAACTGCTCCGGCTGGTGAGTCCTGCCTGGCTGGGGCTCTGTTCAGTAGGCTAATGATTTTAAATGGAGTTAAACAGGGAGGTTTAACTCCGTTTATATACCCTGCCTGCATCTTAATAGTTTTGTTCCTGGTGCAGTAGACAACTTCAGTTTCATTGATGCGCGTGTCAATGTATTGGCTCGGGCTCTGTTCAGTATGCTTGAAACGTGTTAAAACTATTTTAAAAACACATGTAAAATACATTGTGTGGGACATAACAATAATACCAGTTTACACCAGTAAAAAAATGCCGCTAAGATGCAGGAAAAGTTTATTTTCACATTTTGAGTTAGTTCATTGATGCCTGTGCATCAAGTTGCCAGTTTTCAGTTGCCATGATTGACATGTCTGAACCCTGTTCCCACCTCCAGCCTGTGCAAGACAGGAAGTAAGTCCCCTCGTAGCAGCCTTGTTGCGTATGCTGTTGATCTCTGTGTTAACTGTTTCATCGTTCTGTATTAACCCATAATTCCTCTGTTTTCCCCCACCACGGTCTATCATTTAGTTTAGTATTGTGGAGTAACTAAACTCTCACTGTCAACTGAATTTATTTTCAGAAAACTTAACGTGTAAATATTTGTATGAACATAAGATTCAACAGCTGAGACATGAACTGAACAAGTTCCACAGACCTGTGACTAACAGAAATGGAGTAATGTGTCCCTGAACAAAGGGGGGGTCAAAATCAAAAGTAACAGTCAGTATCTGTTGTGGCCACCAGCTGCATTAAGTACTGCAGTGCATCTCCTCCTCATGGACTGCACCAGATTTGCCAGTTCTTGCTGTGAGATGTTACCCCACTCTTCCAACAAGGCACCTGCAAATTCCCGGACATTTCTGAGGGGAATGGCCCTAGCCCTCACCCTCCGATCCAACAGGTCCCAAACATGCTCACTGAGATTGAGATCCGGGCTTTTCACTGGCCATGGCAGAACACTGACATTCATGTCTTGCAGGATATCACACACAGAACGAGCAGTATGGCTGGTGTCATTGTCATGCTGGAGGGTCATGTCAGGATGAGCCTGCAGGAAGGGTACCACATGAGGGAGGAGGATGTCTTCCCTGTAATGCACAGCGTTGAGATTGCCTGCAATGACAACAAGCTCAGTCTGATGATGCTGTGACACACCGCCCCAGACCATGACGGACCCACAACCTCCAAATAGATCCCACTCCACAGAGTACAGGCCTCGGTGTAACACTCATTCCTTTGACGATAAACGCGAATCCGACCATCACCCCTGGTGAGACAAAATCGCGACTCGTCAGCGAAGAGCACTTTTTGCCAGTCCTGTCTGGTCCAGCGATGGTGGGTTTGTGACCATAGGTGACGTTGTTGCCTGTGATGTATGGTGAGGACCTGCCTTACAACAGGCCTACAAGCTCTCAGTCCAGCCTCTCTCAGCCTATTGCGGACAGTCTGAGCACTGATAGAGGGATTGTGCGTTCCTGGTGTAACTCTGGCAGTTGTTGTTGCTGTCCTGTACCTGTCCCGCAGGTGTGATGTTCGGATGTACCGATCCTGTGCAGGTGTTGTTACACGTGGTCAGCCACTGTGAGGACAATCAGCTGTCCGTCCTGTCTCCCTGTAGCGCTGTCTTAGGCATCTCACAGTACGGACATTGCAATTTATTGCCCTGGCCACATCTGCAGTCCTCATGCCTCCTTACAGCATGCCTAAGGCACGTTCACGCAGATGAGCAGGGACCCTGGGCATCTTTCTCTTGGTGTTTTTCAGAGTCAGTAGTAAGTTTTCATAACTGTGACCTTAATTGCCTACCGTCTGTAAGCTGTGTCTTAATGACAGTTCATGAATTGTTTATGGTTATTGAACAAGCATGGGAAACAGTGTTTAAACCCTTTACAATGAAGATCTGTGAAGTTATTTGGATTTTTACGAATTATCTTTGAAAGACAGGATCCTGAAAAAGGGACGTTTATGTGTTTTAATGTGTCCTCCTACTGGAAGACCCACAACCTTCAACAGAGACACAGTTTTAGACACTTGGTTGAACAGAGAATGATTAAGAAGAGTCCCTGGACTGTTCTGGTGTGACCAGAGAAGAATCCTGATCTGAATTCATAACTTATGACAAGATCTGACAACAGCAGTTGGTGGACCCCTCTAACATTGGAAGAATTAGTTTGCTGCTGAAGAGTGGGACAAATGTCCAAAAGAAAAGTGCTCATTGCTACAAGAATAATTTGTCTGCAGTTCCCTTGATCAAGTACTAGCTCTGCGGTGCCACTACATTTGTCCGTGCCATTTGTCTTTTAAGTTTACAATTTTAATTTAGAAAAAATGAAATGGGTTTTGCAATGTGTAAAAACCAATAGCAAGGTGACCAACTTACTATTGAAGAAATTGGGAATTATTTAAGAGAAGTTCAAGGGTGTCAATATATTTGGCCACAACTGTATCGGTGTATGTGGAATCCTTTTCCCAATTGATTACCCTGTATTCCCCTGTGTTTACCTCCTCCAGCCTGTACAAGACAGAGAGCCACCTGCCCAGCCACCATCTGGAGCCTGTCCATCACCATGAGACCTTCCTAGACAGGGACTACTGTCTGGCTCAGACCCCTGGACATAACTACCTGGACCCCAACTACTACCCTGCTAACAGATGACAGCATGGCCCCTAATCTCAGCCCTGGGGCCACAGCTACAGACTCCTAGCCTCCTGGGTCAGCCCTGGGGCCACAGCTACAGACCCCTAGCCTCTTGGTCCAGCACCTGGGCCACAGCTACAGACTCCTAGCCTCCACAGTTTCAGCTACACCGAGCGGCTCCTTGGCTCCTTCCTGGTCCAGCCCTGAGGCCACAGTTTCAGCGGCCCTCAGCCAGCCCGCCAGTCAGCCCCAGGCTGAGCTCACTCTACAGAAGCCTCCAACCGGCAGGCCACACTGTGTATGGCTACAGACCTCGAGAACCTAGAAAGCTCTCAGTCCAGCTACCCTGCTCACCTCACCCCACTAGCCCAGTAGGATGGCAGGCATTGGGTCTCTGACGGCAGGCTGTGGTGGGGGGTTACCGTAACGACCAAACAAAGGAACATAATGGAAATATAAAAAACACAATTTAAAATTAAATTTTTTAAAACTGAAAAAGGCACACCGACATTCCCGGGTGCCGAGACAGAAGAGGGTCCTCTCTCATCTCTTCTCTTCTCCTCTCCTCCTCTTCTTCTCCTCCCTCCTCTTCTTCTTCTCCACCTCCCTTCTCTTCTCCTCCTCCCTTCTCTTCTCCTCCTCCTCCTACTCTCATCCCTTCCCTCCTCTTCTCCTCCCTCCTCTTCTCCTCCCTCCTCTTCTCCTGCTCTCCTCCCCTTCTGCTCTCCTCCCTTCTCTTCTCCTCCTCCTACTCTCGTCCCTTCCCTCCTCTCCTCCCTCCTCTTCTCCTCCCTCCTCTTCTCCTGCTCTCCTCCCTCCTCTTCTCCTCCCTCCTGCTCTCCTCCCTTCTCTTCTCCTCCTCCTACTCTCGTCCCTTCCCTCCTCTTCTCCTCCCTCCTCTTCTCCTGCTCTCCTCCCTTCTCTTCTCCTCCTCCTACTCTCGTCCCTTCCCTCCTCTTCTCCTCTCCTCCACCTAGTTTAGTGGGCCTACTACTATTCAGGGTTGTGTTCACCTAACAGAAGATAACAGACAAACGGGCAGGGACTACCTGACCTTTTTAGTTTTGAACTAATGACCCTGACACTGGTGTGTGGTGATGGTAGTGTGGTGGTATCAATGTTATGTTGATGAGAGGGAATATGTTCCTAGAAGGGTAGATATCTGTATTTGAGTAGGTGGGGCCTGTTATGGAATATGGGTTGTGGGAGGAGCTTGGTGCCCATGAGAGGCATGTCTTTGATTCCTACCAGGTTTTTAAACCAATCACAGGACGAGATCTGCTGATGTAACCCACATGGTGGGTGTTGTCAGACGCAGCCATGGTAACGGACCCCTGATACTTCTCCACCTCAAGTCTCCATGGTAACAGACCCTGATACACCTCCACCTCACATCTCCATGGTAACATACCCTGATACACATCGCGTATCCATGGTAACAGACCATGATACACCTCACGTCTCCATGGTAACAGATCCTGATACACCACCTCGCTGTCTCTTCTCTCCTCACCTCTCTCCTTCCTCTAAACCTGATTCAGTTTCCATCAGAGAACCACTACAGCACCGAAAGCACCAAACTGATGGAAGACTTGTGAAAATTAAACTTGAAACATATGATTTGTTTTTCTTTTCGATGTGGTTGATGCTGTTTGATCATGTGGTTGATCATGTGGTTGATGCTGTTGTTTGATCATGTGGTTGATGCTGTTGTTTGATCATGTGGTTGATGCTGTTGTTTGATCATGTGGTTGATGCTGTTGGTTGATCATGTGGTTGATGCTGTTGGTTGATCATGTGGTTGATGCTGTTGTTTGATCATGTGGTTGATGCTGTTGTTTGATCATGTGGTTGATGCTGTTGTTTGATCATGTGGTTGATGCTGTTGGTTGATCATGTGGTTGATGCTGTTGGTTGATCATGTGGTTGATGCTGTTGTTTGATCATGTGGTTGATGCTGTTGTTTGATCATGTGGTTGATGCTGTTGTTTGATCATTTGGTTGATCATGTGGTTGATGCTGTTGTTTGATCATGTGGTTGATCATGTGGTTGATGCTGTTGGTTGATCATGTGGTTGATGCTGTTGGTTGATCATGTGGTTGATGCTGTTGTGTTGGTGGTTGATGCTGTTGTTTGATCATGTGGTTGATCATGTTGGTTGATGCTGTTGTTTGATCATTTGGTTGATCATGTGGTTGATGCTGTTGTTTGATCATGTGGTTTGGTTGATGCTGTTGGTTGATCATGTGGTTGATGCTGTTGTTTGATCATGTGGTTGATGCTGTTGGTTGATCATGTGGTTGATGCTGTTGGTTGATGATCATGTGGTTGATCATGTGGTTGATCATGTGGTTGATGCTGTTGGTTGATCATGTGGTTGATCATGTGGTTGATGCTGTTGTTTGATCATGTGGTTGATCATGTGGTTGATCATGTGGTTGATGCTGTTGTTTGCATGTGGTTGATGCTGTTGTTTGATCATGTGGTTGATGCTGTTGTTTGATCATGTGGTTGATGCTGTTGATCATGTGGTTGATCATGTGGTTGTGATCATGTGGTTGATGCTGTTGTTTGATCATGTGGTTGATGCTGTTGGTTGATCATGTGGTTGATGCTGTTGTTTGATCATGTGGTTGGCTGTTGTTTGATCATGTGGTTGATGCATGTGGTTGATGCTGTTGTTTGATCATGTGGTTGTTGTTGTTTGATCATGTGGTTGATGTGGTTGATGCTGTTTGATCATGTGGTTGATCATGTGGTTGATGCTGTTGTTTGATCATGTGGTTGATGCTGTTGGTTGTTGTTGATCATGTGGTTGATGCTGTTGTTTGATCATGTGGTTGATGCTGTTGTTTGATCATGTGGTTGATCTGGTTGTTTGATGCTGTTGGTTGATCATGTGGTTTGATGTGGTTGCTGTTGTTTGATCATGTGGTTGATGCTGTTGTTTGATCATGTGGTTGATGCTGTTGTTTGATCATGTGGTTGATGCTGATTGTTTGATCATGTGGTTGATGCTGTTGTTTGATCATGTGGTTGATGCTGTTGTGGTTGATCTGTTGGTTGATCATGTGGTTGATCATGTGGTTGATGCTGTTGTTTGATCATGTGGTTGATGCTGTTGTTTGATCATGTGGTTGATGCTGTTGGTTGATCATGTGGTTGATCATGTGGTTGATCATGTGGTTGATGCTGTTGGTTGATCATGTGGTTGATCATGTGGTTGATGCTGTTGTTTGATCATGTGGTTGATGCTGTTGTTTGATCATGTGGTTGATGCTGTTGTTTGATCATGTGTAATAACAGAAACGTAGCCCAGTGGTAAACTACGACACGACGTCAAGTTAGTTGCGTAAAGTCTGTGTGACATTTTTTGTTTGGAGAAATCCCCCTCTGAACTCTCTAACCATGACCTCGGAGTCTGACCTCTATGAAACATCTCGTCTCTAGTCTACATCAAGGTTCTCCATAGAGAATGATAGAGGCCTCTAGTGGCCAAAAGGCCATTTAACATGGACAGCGCCATTGAGGACTTACACCATTTTTATGTAGTTAAATAAATTAAGTTGGAGTCCAACCGGGTCATCAGGAGGAATCAGCCAATCGTGAAGAAGAAAACGTACTACTTCAAAATGGCCCTGCTCACCTATCTTGGCACAGATACAAAGATGAGTCATCTATCTATC
The DNA here is from genome assembly GCF_018296145.1 of Oncorhynchus tshawytscha. Lineage (NCBI taxonomy): Eukaryota > Metazoa > Chordata > Actinopteri > Salmoniformes > Salmonidae > Oncorhynchus > Oncorhynchus tshawytscha. The sequence continues at coordinate 30,110 of NW_024609316.1, forward strand.
TCTATGGGGTTCTCCAACCCTGTTCTTGGAGTCCTACTGTCTTGTAGGTTTTTGCTCCAACCCTGATCTACCTGATATTAATGGAGTTAAAACCTACAGGAGGGTCTCTCTCCAGGAACAGGGTTGGAGTGAAAACCTACAGGAGAGTCTCTCTCCAGGAACAGGGTTGGAGAGGGTCTCTCCAGGACCAGGGTTGGAGTTAAAACCTACAGGAGGGTCTCTCTCCAGGAACAGGGTTGGAGAGGGTCTCTCCAGAACCAGGGTTGGAGTTAAAACCTACAGGAGGGTCTCTCTCCAGGACCAGGGTTGGAGTTAAAACCTACAGGAGGGTCTCTCTCCAGGACCAGGGTTGGTGTTAAAACCTACAGGAGGGTCTCTCTCCAGGACCAGGGTTGGAGTTAAAACCTACAGGAGGGTATCTCCAGGAACAGGGTTGGAGTTAAAACCTACAGGAGGGTCTCTCTCCAGGACCAGGGTTGGAGTTAAAACCTACAGGAGGGTCTCTCTCCAGGACCAGGGTTGGAGTTAAAACCTACAGGAGGGTCTCTCCAGGACCAGGGTTGGAGAGGGTATCTCCAGAACCAGGGTTGGAGAGGGTATCTCCAGAACCAGGGTTGGAGACCCCTGTTCTAGATCCTCCATTAAAATATTGTATTTTTATGAACCTATTTAAAAACGAGAAGAATCGATGAGGAGGTGGTGATTGTCTTGACCTAGGGGTTCTCATTCATTCCTACTTCCTGTACGTTTTGGGTTTTTGCCCAGCTACACAGCTGATTCAAATCATCAAAGCTTGATGATGAGTTGGTCATTTGAATCGGCTGTGTTGCGCTAGGGCAAAAACCCAAAACGTACACCCGGGAGGGGAGGAAGTAGGAACGAATGAGAGCCCCTAGGTCTAGAAGGGATACAGCTTTTATCAAAATGTAGTTTTCGAAGCAGGTTGGAAGAATTAACGTAGCAGGCTGGGAGAATTAGGTTAAATTACTTTGGACTTCAATTCCACAAGCTGTATCCCATCTAGACATGACTGTAGATTTGGTTGTGCTTGATGAGTAGACGCCATTTTGTATGGATTTTGTTTTGTTGTCTTCCCCCCTGCTTCAATATCTCTGGTTAACGGTATGTTTTTAAATCATGTTAAACTGCTAGAGGAGATCAGTGGAAATAAAAATGTGAAAATATCATTTCTACATCCGGAGAATCCTGCAGCATTCTTTGGTTTTGTTATGGGTGCCTCGGTAAATTATAATATGTTAGAAGTAGGTAGTCATTTGTGCCAAAACAAAGCCATTTTGACTTTATTAATTGATTCTATATATCAGAGAATCTTTATTCCCGAGTTGACATTTGTTTACTGTTATTTGACAAGTAATTATGATAAGATCATGGTCTCTTACAAATTAGCCCTGAGTTTAAGATTCACACGTCAAATATACGAAATACCAAACACTATTATTCCTCAAAACAAACACATTATTCAGTAAACACAGTTAGCCACCAGGGGGCGCTGTTGTATTGGCTTTGACTGGTGGGCATGTTGGGCCCACATGGACAATAACTCCACATGGAGTTATTTATAAAAGATACAATCTTTTTGTTTTAGCAAAGCATCTTATCTACTATCATCTCTGGTGCATGATTTATGGTGACATGATATCCACCATATTTGTTCAAGTAGAGTGGATGGAACACAGTGGGGTGGTGTACCTAATGAATTGGCCAGTGAGTGTATACAATCTGTAGAATATTATATACAATAGGATGGTGTACCTAATAAACTGGCCAGTGAGTGTATACAATCTGTAGAATATTATATACAATAGGATGGTGTACCTAATAAACTGGCCAGTGAGTGTATACAATCTGTAGAATATTATATACAATAGGATGGTGTACCTAATAAACTGGCCAGTGAGTGTATACAATCTAGAATATTATATACAATAGGATGGTGTACCTAATAAACTGGCCAGTGAGTGTATACAATCTGTAGAATATTATATACAATAGGATGGTGTACCTAATAAACTGGCCAGTGAGTGTATACAATCTGTAGAATATTATATACAATAGGATGGTGTACCTAATAAACTGGCCAGTGAGTGTATACAATCTGTAGAATATTATATACAATAGGATGGTGTACCTAATAAACTGGCCAAATAAGTCAGGAGTCCAGGTTTAGCAAAGGAACTGCCTTTATTAAACGTCAAGTATTGACTCAACAAGCGCTGTGACATTGTCTCTTATGACAAGAAGCCTGCAACCAGCTATATAGAATAAAATGCAATAGTCTGTTAATAGTTTTTTGTTATATATATATATATATATATATTCAGTACGCTTCTAAAGTTTGGACACAACTACTAATTCAAGGGTTTTCCTTTATTTTTTAAAACTATTTTCTACGTTGTAGAATAACAGTGAAGACATCAACACTATGAAATAACACATATGGAATCATGTAGTAACCAACAAAGTGTTAAATTAATTTATTTACCTTATTTATTTATTTACCTTTTATTTAACTAGGCAAGTCAGTTAAGAACTAATTCGTATTTACAATGACGGCCTACACCGGCCAAATCCCCTCCCCTAACCCAAACGATGCTGAGACAATTGTGCGCCGCCCTATGGGATTCCCGATCACGGCCGGGTTGTGATACAGCCCGGGATCGAACCAGGGTCTGTAGTGAAGCCTCTATCACTGAGATGCAGTGCCTTATATTTCTGTGCCAGATTCTTCAAAGTAGCCACCCTTCTCTCAAACAGCTTCACCTGGAATGCTTTTCCAACAGTCTTGAAGGAGTTCCCACATATGCTGAGCACTTGTTGGCTGCTTTTCCTTTGCTCTTTTTTAAATATATTTTTTTTATATCACCTTTATTTAACCAGGTAGGCTAGTTGAGAACACCTTTATTTAACCAGGTAGGCCAGTTGAGAACACCTTTATTTAACCAGGTAGGCCAGTTGAGAACAAGTTCTCATTTACAACTGCGACCTGGCCAAGATAAAGCAAAGCAGTGTGACAAAAACAACACATGGAATAAACAGACGTAAAGTCAATAACACAATAGAATATCTGTGTACAGTGTGTGCAAATGAAGTAAGGAGGTAAGGCAATAAATAAGCCGTAGTGGCGAAATAAATACAATTTAGCAATTAACACTGGAGTGATAGATGAGCAGATGATGATGTGCAAGTAGAAATACTGGTGTGCAAAGAGCAGGAAAAAGAAAATATGGGGATGAGGTAGGTAGTTGGATGGGCTATTTACAGATGGGCTATGTACAGCTGCAGCGATCAGTAAGCTGCTCTGACAGCCGATGCTTGAAGTTAGTGAGGGAGATATAAGTGAGGGTGTCTCCAACTTCAGTGATTGTTTCATACTTATTTTCCACCATAATTGGCAAATAAATTCATTAAAAATCCTACAATGTGATTTTCTGGATTTTTTTTCTCATTTTGTTTGTCATAGTTGAAGTGTACCTATGATGAAAATTACAGGCCTCTCTCATCTTTTTATGTGGGAGAACTTGCACAATTGGTGGCTGACTAAATCATTTTTTGCCCCACTGTACATCATTGATGTATACAGAGAAAAGAGTTGGCCAGAGAATTGAACCCTGTGGCACCCCCATAGAGACTGCCAGAGGTCCGGACAGCAGGCCCTCCGATTTGACACACTGAAATCTGAGAAGTAGTTGGTGAACCAGGTGAGGCAGTCATTAGAGAAACCAAGGCTGTTGAGTCTGCCGTTAAGAATACGGTGATTGACAGAGTCCTGGCCTTGGCCAGGTGACAAAGATTTTTGTCTTGGCCAGGTCGATGAATACGGCTGCGCAGTACTGTCCTTTTATTGATGGCAGTTATGATATCATTTAGGACCTTGAGTGTGGCTGAGGTGCACCAGTGACCAACTCTGCGGCCCAACTCATCCCAAACCATCTCAATTGGGCCGTTTTCCTGTTGAAAAACAAATGATAGTCCCACTAAGCACAAACCAGATAGGATGGCGTATCGCTACAGAATGCTGTGGTAGCCATGCAGAATGCTGTGGTAGACATGCTGGTTAAGTGTGCCTTGAATTCTAAATATGTCACTGACAGTGTCACCAGCAAAACCCCCACACCATCACACCTCCTCCTCCATGCTTCACGGTGGGAACCACACATGCAGAGATCATCCGTTCACCTACTCTGCATCTCACAAAGACACAGCAATTGGAAGCAAAAATCTTACATTTGGACTCATCAGACCAAAGGACAGATTTCCACCGGTCTAATGTCCATTGCTTGTGTTTCTTGGCCCAAGCAAGTCTCTTCTTATTGGTGTCCTTTAGTAGTGGTTTCTTTGCAGAAATTTGACCATGAAGGCCTGATTCACGCAGTCTCCTCTGAACAGTTGATGTTGAGATGTGTCTGTTACTTGAACTCCCTGAAGCATTTATTTGGGCTGCAATTTCTGAGGCTGGTAACTCTAATGAACTTATCCTCTGCAGCAGAGGTAACTCTGGGCCTTCCTTTCCTGTGGCGGTCCTCATGAGAGCCAGTTTCATCATAGCGCTTGATGGTTTTTGCGACTGCACCTGAAGAAACTTTCAAAGTTCTTGAAATTTTCCTCATTGACTGACCTTCATGTCTTAAAGTAATGGACTGTTGTTTCTCTTTACTTATATGAGCTGTTCTTGCCATAATATGGATTTGGTATTTTACCAAATAGGGCTATCTTCTGTATACCAACCCCTACCTTGTCACAACAAAACTGATTGGCTCAAAAGCATTAAGAAGGAAAGAAATTCCACATATTAACTTTTAACACACACCTGTTAACTAAAATGCATTCCAGGTGACTACCTCATGAAGCTGGTTGAGAGAATGCCAAAGCT
>NW_024609316.1:37500-138811 GCF_018296145.1 Oncorhynchus tshawytscha
AAAATATAAGGAGAGTTACTTTATTCAACACGAAATGCCGTCAGCGTTTACGCATCTAGTTGTTTATTTTGAACCACTACAGCTACAAATTACAAATACAAGAGTTGTTCCCACTGCAGCATAGATATATGATGTACTTCCAAGACCATGCATTTCAGTTTCATTTCAGTTTCTAAATGTCGGTGTGTGTGAGAGTGTAAAAGTGTGAGAGTCTTGTGGCCGGGTCTCTTCAGAGTAGCAGAGTTGATACAGGCAAGGAGAAGGCTGCATCCCAAATGGCCCCCTATTCCCTATATAGTGCACTACTATAGACCAGAACCCTATTCCCTATATAGTGCACTACTTTAGACCAGAGCCCTATACCACCCTATTCCCTATATAGTGCACTACTTTAGACCAGAGCCCTATTCCCTATATAGGTCACTACTATAGACCAGAACCCTATTCCCTATATAGTGCACTACTTTAGACCAGAGCCCTATACCACCCTATTCCCTATATAGTGCACTACTTTAGACCAGAGCCCTATTCCCTATATAGGTCACTACTACAGACCAGAGCCCTATTCCCTATATAGTGTACTACTATAGACCAGAACCCTATTCCCTATATAGTGCACTACTTTAGACCAGAGCCCTATACCACCCTATTCCCTATATAGTGCACTACTTTAGACCAAAGCCCTATTCCCTATATAGTGCACTACTTTAGACCAGAGCCCTATTCCCTATATAGTGCACTACTTTAGACCAGAGCCCTATTCCCTATATAGTGCACTACTTTTTGCACATATGGCTCTGGTAGAAGGTAGCGCACTATGCAGGAAATAGGTGTCCATTTGGGATGCATCTGAGGAGGAGAGTAGTTCAGATCCCTGTTCAGAGGGAACAGCGGTGGTAGTAGATAGACCTCTGGGGAGGTGGTAGTAGATAGACCTCTGGGGAGGTGGTAGTAGATAGACCTCTGGGGCGGTGGTAGTAGATAGACCTCTGGGGCGGTGGTAGTAGATAGACCTCTGGGGAGGTGGTAGTAGATAGACCTCTGGGGCGGTGGTAGTAGATAGACCTCTGGGGCGGTGGTAGTAGATAGACCTCTGGGGAGGTGGTAGTAGATAGACCTCTGGGTGGTGGTAGTAGATAGACCTCTGGGGAGGTGGTAGTAGATAGACCTCTGGGTGGTGGTAGTAGATAGACCTCTGGGTGGTGGTAGTAGATAGACCTCTGGGGTGGTGGTAGTAGATAGACCTCTGGGGTGGTGGTAGTAGATAGACCTCCGGGGTGGTGGTAGTAGATAGACCTCTGGGGCGGTGGTAGTAGTTAGACCTCTGGGGCGGTGGTAGTAGATAGACCTCTGGGGCGGTGGTAGTAGATAGACAGACCTCTGGGTGGTGGTAGTAGATAGACCTCTGGGGCGGTGGTAGTACATAGACCTCTGGGGCGGTGGTAGTACATAGACCTCTGGGGAGGTGGTAGTAGATAGACCTCTGGGGAGGTGGTAGTAGATAGACCTCTGGGGCGGTGGTAGTAGATAGACCTCTGGGGCGGTGGTAGTAGTTAGACCTCTGGGGCGGTGGTAGTAGATAGACCTCTGGGGCGGTGGTAGTAGTTAGACCTCTGGGGCGGTGGTAGTAGTTAGACCTCTGGGGCGGTGGTAGTAGTTAGACCTCTGGGGCGGTGGTAGTAGTTAGACCTCTGGGGCGGTGGTAGTAGATAGACCTCTGGGTGGTGGTAGTAGATAGACCTCTGGGTGGTGGTAGTAGATAGACCTCTGGGTGGTGGTAGTAGATAGACCTCTGGGGCGGTGGTAGTAGTTAGACCTCTGGGGCGGTGGTAGTGATGATGTAGAGATGCGTGGGTTCCTCTAGCAGGAGTCCATGGCCTGACAGATCTGAACAAACACCTCTTCAGGAGACCTCTCGGCATCAATCTGGGGGGAAAACACATGAAACAAACAAAGATTAGGATTCAATGCAAGGCACCTTTGAACCTCTTGAATAATAGGGCAACATTTACTACCGAAACAGACCCTAAAGGAATTATTTTTTTATGAGAATAAACATAAACGATAACTGTTGATGTTTCATAATTTTAGAAAGGTCTGGAACTCACCTTCTGGTCAAAATAGTTATATTCACTTTTTAGGACACAAGCTCAAGTATATAGTACAAATATGACAAAAATATTAATTTAAAAAACAAATCTGATTTATTTTCCTATTCAACAAAAGTGGGACAATAGGGCATGAAATGACTTACTATAAGATTTCACATTTCTTATAACTGTAAAATAAACATGATACTACTTAGTGACTGTACACTATTGGCGCTATTTCATATTAACAGAGAATATTTTTCACGTTGAGAGCTCTATATCCAACTAAGGATGACTGTGTCTCGCTCTGCGTGGCCGATGTGAGCAAAACATTTAAACGGGTTAACAATCACAAGGCCAGAATACCAGGTTCTCAAAGCACAGACCGGAAACATACACAGACCAGAAACATACACAGACCAGAAACATACACAGACCAGAAACATACACAGACCAGAAACATACACAGACCAGAAACATACACAGACCAGAAACATACACAGACCAGAAACATACACAGACCAGAAACATACACAGACCAGAAACATACACAGACCAGAAACATACACAGACCAGAAACATACACAGACCAGAAACATACACAGACCAGAAACATACACAGACCAAAACATACACAGACCAGAAACATACACAGACCAGAAACATACACAGACCAAAACATACACAGACCAAAACATACACAGACCAAAACATACACAGACCAGAAACATACACAGACCAGAAACATACACAGACCAGAAACATACACAGACCAGCTGGCAATTGTCTTCATTCATCTTTCCTTGTCCCCACATGTTTCAAGCTGAACACCATTGTCCCTGTTCCCAAGGTAACCTAGCTACTGTAAATGACTATCACACCGTAGCATCACCTCTGTAGCCATGAAGTGTTTTGAAAGGCTGGTCATGTCTCACATCAACACCATTATCCCAGACACCCAGGACACACTCCAATTCACATACCGCCCCAACAGATCCACAGATGACGCAATCTCAATCACACTCCACACTGCCCTTTTCCACCTGGACAACAGGGGACATAACTACTTCCTGACAGGCCACCCCCAGGTGGTGATCCTCAACATGGGGGCCCCTCAGGGGTGTGTGCTTAGTTTCACCCACGACTATGTGGCTACGAACAACTCCAACACCATCATCATGTTTGCTGACGACACAACAGTAGTAGGCCTGATCACCGACTGCGATGAGACATGCTGGTTAAGTGTGCCTTGAATTCTAAATAAATCAGAAAGAGTCACCTGCAAAGCACCGCCACAACATCACACCTCCTCCTCCATGCTTCACAGTGGGAACCACACATGCGGAGACCATCCGTTCACCTACTCTGTCTCACAAAGAGACAGCGGTTGGAACCAAAAATCCAAAATTTTGACTCATCAGAACTAAGGACAGATTTCCACCGGTCTGTCTATTTTACTGCTGCTGTTTAATTATTTGTTACTTTTATTTTCTATTTTTTACTTAACACTTATTTTTAAAGCATTATTGGTTAATAAGGGCTCGTAAGTAAGCATTTCACTGTAAGGTATATACATACACCTGTTCTATTCAGCATTTCACTGTAAGGTATATACATACACCTGTTCTATTTGGCGGCATGTGATAAATACAAGTTGATATGATTTGATTTGCTCAATCACAGACAGTGTAACCAACAAAGCACCATCACACTTCCTCCTCCATGCTTCACAGTAGGAACCACACATGCGGAGATCATCCATTCACCTACTCTGCTTCTCACAAAGACACGGCGGTAGGAACCAAAAATCATCAGATCAAAAGGACAGATTTCCTCCGGTCTAATGTCCATTGCTTGTGTTTCTTGGCCCAAGCAAGTCTCTTCTTCTATGTGTGTCCTTTAGTAGTGGTTTCTTTGCAGAAATTCAACCATAAAGGCCTGATTCACGCAGTCTCCTCTGAATAGTTGATGTTGAGATGTGTCTGTTACTTGAACTCTGTGAAGCATTTATTTGGGCTGCAATTTCTGAGGCTGGTAACTCTAATGAACGTGTCCTCTGCAGCAGAGGTAACTCTGGGTCTTCCTTTCCTGTGGCGGTCCTCATGAGAGCCAGTTAACTCTAATGAACGTATCCTCTGCAGCAGAGGTAACTCTGGGTCTTCCTTTCCTGTGGCGGTCCTCATGAGAGCCAGGTAACTCTAATGAACGTGTCCTCTGCAGCAGAGGTAACTCTGGGTCTTCCTTTCCTGTGGCGGTCCTCATGAGAGCCAGGTAACTCTAATGAACATATCCTCTGCAGCAGAGGGAACTCTGGGTCTTCCTTTCCTGTGGTGGTCCTCATGAGAGCCAGGTAACTCTAATGAACGTATCCTCTGCAGCAGAGGTAACTCTGGGTCTTCCTTTCCTGAGGCGGTCCTCATGAGAGCCAGGTAACTCTAATGAACTTATCCTCTGCAGCAGAGGTAACTCTGGGTCTTCCTGTCCTGTGGTGGTCCTCATGAGAGCCAGGTAACTCTAATGAACGTATCCTCTGCAGCAGAGGTAACTCTGGGTCTTCCTTTCCTGAGGCGGTCCTCATGAGAGCCAGGTAACTCTAACGAACGTATCCTCTGCAGCAGAGGTAACTCTGGGTCTTCCTTTCCTGAGGCGGTCCTCATGAGAGCCAGGTAACTCTAACGAACGTATCCTCTGCAGCAGAGGTAACTCTGGGTCTTCCTTTCCTGTGGTGGTCCTCATGAGAGCCAGGTAACTCTAATGAACGTATCCTCTGCAGCAGAGGTAACTCTGGGTCTTCCTTTCCTGTGGCGGTCCTCATGAGAGCCAGTTAACTCTAATGAACTTATCCTCTGCAGCAGAGGTAACTCTGGGTCTTCCTGTCCTGTGGTGGTCCTCATGAGAGCCAGGTAACTCTAATGAACGTGTCCTCTGCAGCAGAGGTAACTCTGGGTCTTCCTTTCCTGAGGCGGTCCTCATGAGAGCCAGGTAACTCTAACGAACGTATCCTCTGCAGCAGAGGTAACTCTGGGTCTTCCTTTCCTGTGGTGGTCCTCATGAGAGCCAGGTAACTCTAATGAACGTATCCTCTGCAGCAGAGGTAACTCTGGGTCTTCCTTTCCTGTGGCGGTCCTCATGAGAGCCAGTTAACTCTAATGAACTTATCCTCTGCAGCAGAGGTAACTCTGGGTCTTCCTTTCCTGTGGCGGTCCTCATGAGATTCAGTTTCATTATAAAGCTTGATGGTTTTTGCGACTGCACTTGAAGAAACTTCCAAAGTTCTTGAAATCTTCCTCTGTCAAAGTATTGACTGACCTTCATGTCTTAAAGTAATGATGGACTGTCATTTCTCTTTTCTTATTTGTGCTGTTCTTGCCAGAATATGGACTTGGTCTTTTACCAAATAGGGCTATCTTCTGTATACCACTCCTACCTTGTCACACAACTGATTCCACAAATTAACTTTTAAGAAGGCACATGGCAGCATGGCAGACGTGTTGTTACTCTTACCACCTGGGGGTCTGAGAGCCCATGTCAAATCTTTTTAGTTTCCTGAGGGGGAATAGGCTTTGTCTTGCCCTCTTCACGACTGTCTTGGTATGTTTGGACCATGATAGTTTGTTGGCGATGCTTGGACCATGTTAGTTTTGATCAAGCTGATGGAGAGGTCATTGTCCTGGCACCACACGGCCAGGTCTCTGACCTCCTTCTTGTAGGCTGTCTCATCTTTGTTGGTGACACTGTTGTGTCATCAGCAAACTTAACGATGGTGTTGGAGTCATGCCTGGCCATGCAGTCGTGGGTGAACAGGGAGTACAGGAGGGGACTGAGTACGCACCCCTGAGGGGCCCCCGTGTTGAGGAACAGCGTGGCGGATATGTTGTTACCAACCCTCACAACATGGGGGCGGCCCGTCAGGAAGTCCAGGATCCAGTTGCAGAGGGAAGTGTTTAGTCCCAGGGTCCTTAGCTTAGTGATGAGCTTTGAGGGCACTATGGTGTTGAACGCTGAGCTGTAGTCGATGAACAGCATTCTCACATAGGTGTTCCTTTTGTCCAGGTGAGAAAGGGCTTTGTGGATTGCGATTGAGATTGCGTCATCTGTGGATCTTTTGGGGCAGTATGCGAATTGGAGTGGGTCTAGGGTGTCCGGGAGGATGCTGTTGATGTGAGCCATGACCAGCCTTTCAAAGCACTTCATGGCTGCTGACGTGAGTGCCACGGGGTCATAATCATTTAGGCAGGTTACCTTTGCTTCCTTGGGCGCAGGGACTATGGTGGTCTGCTTGAAACATGTAGGTATTACATACTCGGTCAGGGAGAGGTTGAAATTGTCAGTGAAGACACTTGACAGTTGGTCAGTGCATGCTCAGAGTGCACGTCCTGGTAATCCGTCTGGCCCAGCGGCTTTGGTGAATGTTGACCTGTTTAAAGGTTTTGTTCACAATGGCCACCGAGAGCGTTATCACACAGTCATCCAGAACAGCTGTTGCTCTCGTGCATGCTTTAGTGTTGCTTGCCTCGAAGCAAGCATAAAAGGCATTTAGCTCATCTGGTAGGCTCGCGTCACTGGGCAGCTCACGTCTGGGTTTCCCTTTGTAGTCCGTAATAGTTTTCAAGCCCTGCCACATCCGACGAGCATCAGAGCCAGTGTAGTAGGATTCATTCTTAATCCTGGGATAGCGGGATTTCTTATAAGCGTCCGGATTAGTCTCCCACTCCTTGAAAATGGCAGCTCTAGCCTTTAGTTCGATGTGGATGTTGCCTGTAATCCATGGCTTCTGGTTGGGATATGTACGTACAGTCACTGTGGGGATGACGTCATCGATGCACTTATTGATGAAGCCGATGACTGAGGTGGTGTACTCCTCAATGCCATTGGATGAATCCCGGAACATATTCCAGTCTGTGCCAGCAAAACAGTCCTGTAGCTTAGCATCTGCTTCATCTGACCACTTCCATATTGAGTGAGCCACTGGTACTTCCTGCTTTAGTTTTTGCTTGTTAGCAGGAATCAGGAGGATAGAATTATGGTCAGATTTGCCAAATGGAGGGCGGGGGAGAGCTTTGTATGCCTCTCTGTATGTGGAGGAAAGCTGGTCTAGGATTTCTTTCCCCGCTAGTTGCACATGTGGCATGCTGGTGAAAATTTGGTAAAACTGATTTAAGTTTGCTTGCATTAAAGTCAATGGCCACTAGGAGCGCCGTTTTTGGGTGAGCATTTTCTTCCTTGCCTATGTTGGTGTAGAAGCTCGGTAGCCGTCAGAAATGTGCTTCTACGCCTGCATTGCTTGCTGATTGGGGTTTTAGGCTGGGTTTCTGTACAGCACTTTGTGACATCAGCAGATGTAAGAAGGGCTTTATAAATACATTTGATTGATTGATTGATTGATTGCTTATGGCCTTATAGAGTTGGTTGAGAGCGGTCTTAGTGCCAGCATCGCTTTGTGGTGGTAAATAGATGGCTACGAATAATACAGATGGGAACTCTCTTGGTGGATAGTGTGGTCTACAGCTTATCATGAGATACTCTACCTCAGGCGAGCAATACCTCGAGACTTCTTTAATATTAGACATCACGCACCAGCTGTTATTGACAAAAGGACACACCACCACCCCTAGTCTTACCAGAGGTAGCATCTCTGTTCTGCCGGTGCATGGAAACTTCCGCCAGCTCAATACTGTCCGTTTCTTCATTCAGCCACGTCTTGGTGAAACATAAGATGTTAGAGTTTCTATTGTCACGTTGGTAGGATCATCTTAATAGCAGGTCATCCATTTCATTTTCTAACGATTGCACATTAGCAAGGAGAATGGAAGGCATTGGGAGTTTACTCGCTCGCCTACGGATTCTAAGAAGGATCCCCGATCTGTGTCCCCTTTTCCGGCGTCTTTTCTTCACGCAAAAGGCATGGATCTGGGCCTGTTCCAGGGAAAGGCATGGATCTGGGCCTGTTCCAGGGAAAGGCGTGGATCTGGGCCTGTTCCAGGGAAAGGCGTGGATCTGGGCCTGTTCCAGTGAAAGCAGGATATCCTTCTCATCGGACTCGTTAAAGGAATGTGATTCTGCCAGTCCGCGGTGAGTAATCGCTGTTCTGATGTCCAGAATTTATATTCGGTCAATAGAGACGGTAGCAGCAACATTATGTACAATATAATAAGTTAAAAAATAAGTTATATAAAAATGATTTTTTTTTACAAAATGTAATGTAAAATGTCAGCCATGTTCTTCTTGGGTATGATGCTATAAGCTTGGCATACCTGTATTTGGGGAGTTTCTCCCATTCTTCTCTGCTGATCTTCTCGAGGTCTGTCAGGTTGGATGGGGAATGACTATCGTTGCACAGCTATTTTCAAGACTCTCTAGAGATGATCTCTCCAGAGATGATAGATTGTGTTCAAGTTCAGGCTCTGGCTGGGCCACTCAAGGACATTCAGATACTTGTCCATAAGCCACTCCTGCGTTGTCTTGGCTGTGTGCTTAGGGTCGTTGTCCTGTTGGAAGATAAACCTTCACCCCAGTCTGAGGTCCTGAGTGCTCTGGAGCAGGTTTTCCTAAAGGATCTCTCTGTACTTTGTTCCGTTCATCTTTCCCTCCATCCTGACTAGTCTCCCAGTCCCTGCAGCTGAAAAACATCTCCACAGCATGATGCTGCCACCACCATGCTTCACCGTAGGGATGGTGCCAGGTTTCCTCCAGACGTGACGCTTGGCATTCAGGCCAAAGAGTTCAATCTTGGTTTCATCAGGCCAGAGAATCTTTTCCTCATGGTCTGAGAGTCTTTAGGTGCCTTTTGGCAAATTCCAAGCGGGCTGTCATGTGCCTTTTACTGAGGAGTGGCTTCCGTCTGGTCACGTTTTGAGTGTTGACCTCCTTTCTCTTGAAGTGTACATTTGTTTACTACCTCACAACAGTATCTCACACCACTACCTCACACCACTACCCCACACACTACCTCACACCACTACCCCACACACTACCCCACACACTACCTCACACCACTACCCCACACACTACCTCACACCACTACCCCACACACTACCCCACACACTACCTCACACCACTACCCCACACACTACCTCACACCACTACCCCACACAATACCTCACACCACTACCCCACACAATACCTCACACCACTACCCCACACACTACCTCACCCATTATCTCACACCACTCCCTCACCCACTACCTCACCCACTACCTCACCCACTCCCTCACACCACTACCCCACACACTACCTCACCCACTACCTCACCCATTATCTCACACCACTCCCTCACCCACTACCTCACCCACTACCTCACCCCACTCCCTCACACCACTCCCTCACCCACAAATCTAAAAGCATTGGAGGTGTGTGCAGAGAGGGAGATTCCATCATGTTTCTTATTTCCTTTGAAGTCAGTGAAGGGAAGTGAACAAGTGTACACTTTCGGATGAAGGGTAGAGAACCAGACCGTAGCACCTGACTCACCTTGTGTAGGAGCCTCTTGGGTTGGTAGTGTGATGTCACAGGTTGGCAGTTGCTGTTGAATCCCTCTACCCTCCTGCTGTTGTGTCTGTCTCTCTCTTGGTGGCTGCCTGTGGTTTGGGGGGCGGAGCGGGACAGGACAGGACACTGTAGCCTGGAGAACATAGTGTCAGGGGAACAGTCCAACAGCACCACAGCACTGGGCTCCCCCATCTGAGAGAGAGACAGAGAGACAGAGAGACAAAGAGACAGAGAGACAGAGAGAGACAGAGAGAGAGACAGAGAGAGAGACAGAGAGACAGAGAGAGAGACAGAGAGAGAGACAGAGAGAGAGACAGAGAGAGAGAGAGAGAGAGAGAGAGACAGAGAGAGAGACAGAGAGAGAGACAGAGAGAGAGACAGAGAGAGAGACAGAGAGAGAGACAGAGAGAGAGACAGAGAGAGAGACAGACAGACAGACAGACAGACAGACAGACAGACAGACAGACAGACAGACAGACAGACAGACAGACAGACAGACAGACAGACAGACAGAAAAAGAACAGCTGTGAGCTCCCAAAGTATTGGGACAGTGACACGTTTAGTTGTCTTGGCTCTGTACTCTATGACTATGAGGTTAGTGCAGACTATCAGCTGTTTATAAATTACAGCACTTTTTATAAGTCCCCCCATTCTAGGAGACCCAAAGTATTGGGACAAATTAACTAAACTAATGTGTATTAAAGTAGTCTAAAGTTTAGTATTCCTAGCATACAATGACGACATCAAGCTTGTGACTCTACACATCTGTTGGGTGCATTTGCTGTTTGTTTTGGTTGTGTTCCTGATTATTTTGTGCCCAATAGAAATGAATGGTAAATAATGTATTGTGTCATTTTGGATTCACTTTCACGTAGCCGAGAGTCAATATGATGCTTCTTTCTATAATGTTCTCTCCTCCTCCCTCAACTCCCTCCCTCCCTCCCTCCCTCCCTCCCTCCCTCCCTCCCTCCCTCCCTCCCTCCCTCCCTCCCTCCCTCCCTCCCTCCCTCCCTCCATCCAGTAACCTGCCCTTGATCCTCCCTCCCTCCCTCCCTCCCTCCAGTAACCTGCCCTTGATACACCCCCCCCCCTCCCTCCCTCCCTCCCTCCCTCCCTCCCTCCCTCCCTCCCTCCCTCCCTCCCTCCAGTAACCTGCCCCTGATACCTCCCTCCCCTCCCGTAACCTGCCCTTGATATCCCTCCCTCCCTCCCTCCCTCCCTCCCTCCCTCCCTCCCTCCCTCCCTCCCTCCCTCCATCCAGTAACCTGCCCTTGATACCTCCCTCCCTCCCTCCCTCCAGTAACCTGCCCTTGATACACCCCCTCCCTCCCTCCCTCCCGTAACCTGCCCCTGATACCTCCCTCCCTCCCTCCCTCCCTCCCTCCCTCCCTCCCTCCCTCCCTCCCTCCCTCCCTCCCTCCCTCCCTCCCTCCAGTAACCTGCCCTTGATATCCCTCCCTCCCTCCCTCCCTCCCTCCCTCCCTCCCTCCCTCCCTCCCTCCCTCCCTCCCTCCATCCAGTAACCTGCCCTTGATACCTCCCTCCCTCCCTCCCTCCCTCCAGTAACCTGCCCTTGATACACCCCTCCCTCCCTCCCTCCCGTAACCTGCCCCTGATACCTCCCTCCCTCCCTCCCTCCCTCCCTCCCTCCCTCCCTCCCTCCCTCCCTCCCTCCAGTAACCTGCCCTTGATACCTCTCCTCTCCTCTCCTCTCTCTCCTCTCCTCTCCTCTCCTCTCCTCTCCTCTCCTCTCCTCTCCTCTCTCTCTGTACCTTAGCTTCATACTCCAGAGCTTGTCGTAGGTCTCGGGGGAAGTTGGTTACGAGTACGCCCCTCCCGTGCCGCAGAGATAACGTCACACACTCACATAGCAGCTCCAGCATCGTGTCCTGCGGCACAAACAAACAAACAAACAACAACAGTCAGATGCCTGATATTGAAAGTAGTTCCCAGAGAATATTCAGGGAGGATAGTTATCCTTTACAGCTGCATTGCTCGGCAACTATACTGTACCCTTTGATCATGTCAACATCTTAGAATTTCTCATCCAGCACCATGACAACAATACAGCCCTTTGTGGTAGAGCTAGAGCTGAGCATGGTAGAGCTGAGCATGGTAGAGCTGAGCATGGTAGAGCTGAGCATGGTAGAGCTAGAGCTGAGCATGGTAGAGCTGAGCATGGTAGAGCTGAGCATGGTAGAGCTGAGCATGGTAAAGCTGAGCATGGTAAAGCTGAGCATGGTAGAGCTGAGCATGGTAAAGCTGAGCATGGTAAAGCTGAGCATGGTAGAGCTGAGCATGGTAGAGCTGAGCATGGTAAAGCTGAGCATGGTAGAGCTGAGCATGGTAAAGCTGAGCATGGTAGAGCTGAGCATGGTAGAGCTGAGCATGGTAGAGCTGAGCATGGTAGAGCTGAGCATGGTAGAGCTGTCCCCCCCAGGGTCAGTAATGTTAAAGGTTCTGTCCCCTCCAGGGTTAGTAATGTTAAAGTTTCTGCCCCCCAGGGTCAGTAATGTTAAAGTTTCTGTCCCCCAGGGTCTGTAATGTTAAAGGTTCTGCCCCCAGGGTCAGTAATGCTAAAGGTTCTGTCCCCCGACCCCCAGGGTCAGTAATGTAAAAGGTTCTGTCCCCCAGGGTCAGCAATGTTAAAGGTTCTGTCTCCCTCCCCCAGGGTCAGCAATGTTAAAGGTTCTGTCTCCCCCAGGGTCAGCAATGTTAAAGGTTCTGTCCCCCCAGGGTCAGTAATGTCAAAGGTTCTGTCCCCGTCCCACCCAGGGTCAGTAATGTTAAAGGTTCTGTCCCCCAGTCCCCCAGGGTCAGTGATGTTAAAGGTTCTGTCTCCCTCCCCCAGGGTCAGCAATGTTAAAGGTTCTGTCTCCCCCAGGGTCAGCAATGTTAAAGGTTCTGTCTCCCCCAGGGTCAGCAATGTTAAAGGTTCTGCCCCCAGGGTCAGTAATGTTAAAGGTTCTGTCCCCCTCCAGGGTCAGTAATGTTAAAGGTTCTGCCCCCAGGGTCAGTAATGCTAAAGGTTCTGTCCCCCTCCAGGGTCAGTAATGTTAAAGGTTCTGCCCCCAGGGTCAGTAATGCTAAAGGTTCTGTCCCCCCGACCCCCAGGGTCAGTAATGTAAAGGTTCTGCCCCCAGGGTCAGCAATGTTAAAGGTTCTGTCTCCCTCCCCAGGGTCAGCAATGTTAAAGGTTCTGTCTCCCCCAGGGTCAGCAATGTTAAAGGTTCTGTCTCCCCCAGGGTCAGCAATGTTAAAGGTTCTGTCCCCCAGGGTCAGTAATGTCAAAGGTTCTGTCCCCGTCCCACCCAGGGTCAGTAATGTTAAAGGTTCTGTCCCCCCGTCCCCCCAGGGTCAGTGATGTTAAAGGTTCTGTCTCCCTCCCCAGGGTCAGCAATGTTAAAGGTTCTGTCTCCCCCAGGGTCAGCAATGTTAAAGGTTCTGTCCCCCCCAGGGTCAGCAATGTTAAAGGTTCTGCCCCCCAGGGTCAGTAATGTCAAAGGTTCTGTCCCCGTCCCCCAGGGTCAGTAATGTTAAAGGTTCTGTCCCCCCGTCCCCCCAGGGCCAGTAATGTTAAAGGTTCTGTCCCCCATCCCTCCAGGGTCTGTAATGTTAAAGGTTCTGTCCCCAACCAGGGTCAGTGATGTTAAAGGTTCTGTCCCCCGTCCCCCAGGGTCAGTGATGTTAAAGGTTCTGTCTCCTCCCCGGGTCAGCAATGTTAAAGGTTCCGTCCCCCCCCCCAGGGTCAGCAATGTTAAAGGTTCTGTCCCCCCCCCCAGGGTCAGTAATGTCAAAGGTTCTGTCCCCCCCCCCCAGGGTCAGTAATGTTAAAGGTTCTGTCCCCCCGTTACCCCCCCCCAGGGCCAGTAATGTTAAAGGTTCTGTCCCCCAGTGATGCAAGGTCCCTCCAGGGTCTGTAATGTTAAAGGTTCTCTGTCCCCAACCAGGGTTAGTGATGTTAAAGGTTCTGCCCCCCCAGGGTCAGTAATGTTAAAGGTTCTGCCCCCCAGGGCCAGTAATGTTAAAGGTTCGCCCCCCCCTCCCCCAGGGTCAGTAATGTTAAAGGCTCTGTCCCCCCAGGGTCAGTAATGTTAAAGGTTCTGTTCCCCCCAGGGTCTGTAATGTTAAAGGTTCTGTCCCCCTCCAGGGTCAGTAATGTTAAGGTTCTGGTCCCCCCCCAGGGTCAGTAATGTTAAAGGTCCTGTCCCCCAGGGTCTGTAATGTTAAAGGTCCTGCCCTTCCCCCCAGGGTCAGTAATGTTAAAGGTTCTGCCCCCCCCCAGGGTCTGTAATGTTAAGGGTTCTGTCCCCCCCTCCAGGGTCAGTAATGTTAAAGGTTCTGTCCCCCCCCCCAGGGTCAGTAATGTTAAAGGTTCTGTCCCCCAGGGTCAGTAATGTTAAAGGTTCTGTCCCCCCAGGGTCTGTAATGTTAAAGGTTCTGTCCCCCAGGGTCAGTAATGTTAAAGGTTCTGTCCCCCCAGGGTCAGTAATGTTAAAGGTTCTTCCCCCCCCCAGGGTCAGTAATGTTAAAGGTTCTGTCCCCCCCCCCCAGGGTCTGTGATGTTAAAGGTTCTGCACCCCCCAGGGTCTGTAATGTTAAAGGTTCTGTCCCCCCCCCCCAGGGTCAGTAATGTTAAAGGTTCTGTCCCCCCCCTCCAGGGTCAGTAATGTTAAAGGTTCTGTCCCCCCCTCCAGGGTCAGTAATGTTAAAGGTTCTGCCCCCTCCCCCAGGGTCAGTAATGTTAAAGGTTCTGCCCCCCCCAGGGTCAGTAATGTTAAAGGTTCTGTCCCCCAGGGTCATGTTATGTTAAAGGTTCTCCCCCCAGGGTCTGTAATGTTAAAGGTTCTGTCCCCCCAGGGTCTGTAATGTTAAAGGTTCTGTTCCCCCAGGGTATGTTATGTTAAAGGTTCTGTCCCCCCCCAGGGTCTGTAATGTTAAATGTTCTGTCCCCCCAGGTTCTGTAATGTTAAAGGTTCTGTCCCCCCAGGGTCAGTGATATTAAAGGTTCTGTCCCCCCAGGGTCAGTGATATTAAAGGTTCTGTCCCCCCAGGGTCTGTAATATTAAAGGTTCTGGCCCCCCATGGTCTGTAATGTTAAAGGTTTCGTTCCCCCCAGGGTCTGTAATGTTAAAGGTTTTGTCCCCCCCCCCAGGGTCTGTAATGTTAAAGGTTCTGTCCCCCCAGGGGCAGTAATGTTAAAGGTTCTGTCCCCCTCCAGGGTCAGTGATGTCAAAGGTTCCGCCCCCAGGCTCAGTAATGTTAAAGGTTCTAGCCCCCAGGGTCAGTAATGTTAAAGGTTCTGCCCCCCAGGGTCAGTAATGTTAAAGGTTCTGTCCCCCTCCAGGGTCAGTGATGTCAAAGGTTCCGTCCCCCCCCCAGGGTCAGTAATGTTAAAGGTTCTGTCCCCCCCAGGGTCAGTAATGTTAAAGGTTCTGTCCCCCCATCCCCCCAGGGTCAGTAATGTTAAAGGTTCTGTCCCCCCCAGGGTCAGTAATGTTCAAGGTTCTGTCCCCCCCCAGGGTCAGTAATGTTAAAGGTTCTTGTCCCCCATGGTCAGTAATGTTAAAGGTTCTGTCCCCCCATCCCCCAGGGTCAGTAATGTTAAAGGTTCTGTCCCCCCAGGGTCAGTGATGTTAAAGGTTCTGTCCCCCCCAGGGTCAGTGATGTTAAAGGTTCTGTCCCCCCAGGGTCAGTGATGTTAAAGGTTCTGTCCCCCCCCAGGGTCAGTAATGTTAAAGGTTCTGCCCCCCCCCTCCAGGGTCAGTGATGTTAAAGGTTCTGTCCCCCCCAGGGTCAGTGATGTTAAAGGTTCTGTCCCCCCAGGGTCAGTAATGTTAAAGGTTCTGTCCCCCCCCCCCCAGGGTCAGTGATGTTAAAGGTTCTGTCCCCCACCCTCCAGGGTCAGTGATGTTAAAGGTTCTGTCCCCCTCCCCCAGGGTCTGTAATGTTAAAGGTTCTGTCCCCCAGGGTCTGTAATGTTAAAGGTTCTGTCCCCCTCCCCCAGGGTCAGTGATGTTAAAGGTTCTGTCCCCCCCCCCCAGGGTCTGTAATGTTAAAGGTTCTGTCCCCCCCCCCAGGGCTGTAATGTTAAAGGTTCTGTCCCCCTCCCCCCAGGGTCAGTGATGTTAAAGGTTCTGTCCCCCCTCCCCCCAGGGTCAGTGATGTTAAAGGTTCTGTCCCCCTCCCCCAGGGTCAGTGATGTTAAAGGTTCTGTCCCCCCAGGGTCAGTAATGTTAAAGGTTCTGTCCCCCAGGGTCAGTAATGTTAAAGGTTCTGTCCCCCCCAGGGTCAGTAATGTTAAAGGTTCTGTCCCCCCCAGGGTCAGTAATGTTAAAGGTTCTGTCCCCCCCCCCCAGGGTCAGTAATGTTAAAGGTTCTGTCCCCCATCCCCCAGGGTCAGTAATGTTAAAGGTTCTGCCCCCAGGGTCAGTGATGTTAAAGGTTCTGTCCCCCCCCCCCAGGGTCTGTAATGTTAAAGGTTCTGTCCCCCCAGGGTCAGTGATGTTAAAGGTTCTGTCCCCCCCAGGGTCAGTGATGTTAAAGGTTCTCTCCCCCCAGGGTCAGTAATGTTAAAGGTTCTGTCCCCCAGGGTCAGTGATGTTAAAGGTTCTGTCCCCCCAGGGTCTGTAATGTTAAAGGTTCTGTCCCCCCAGGGTCAGTAATGTTAAAGGTTCTGTCCCTCCAGGGTCAGTGATGTTAAAGGTTCTGCCCCCCAGGGTCAGTAATGTTAAAGGTTCTGTCCCCCAGGGTCAGTAATGTTAAAGGTTCTGTCCCCCCCCCCCCCCCCCAGGGTCAGTAATGTTAAAGGTTCTGTCCCCCAGGGTCAGTAATGTTAAAGGTTCTGTCCCCCCATCCCCCCAGGGTCAGTAATGTTAAAGGTTCTGTCCCCCCCAGGGTCAGTGATGTTAAAGGTTCTGTCCCCCCCCAGGGTCAGTGATGTTAAAGGTTCTGTCCCCCAGGGTCTGTAATGTTAAAGGTTCTGTCCCCCCAGGGTCTGTAATGTTAAAGGTTCTGTCCCCCCAGGGTCTGTAATGTTAAAGGTTCTGTCCCCCCAGGGTCAGTGATGTTAAAGGTTCTGTCCCCCTCCCCCAGGGTCAGTGATGTTAAAGGTTCTGTCCCCCTCCCCCAGGGTCAGTAATGTTAAAGGTTCTGTCCCCCCCCAGGGTCTGTAATGTTAAAGGTTCTGTCCCCCCAGGGTCAGTAATGTTAAAGGTTCTGTGTCCCCCCAGGGTCAGTAATATTAAAGGTTCTCCCCCCCATGGTCCTGTTCCCCCCAGGGTCTGTAATGTTAAAGGTTCTGCCCCCCCCAGGGTCTGTAATGTTAAAGGTTCTGTCCCCCCCCAGGGTCAGTAATGTTAAAGGTTCTGTCCCCCTCCCCCCAGGGTCAGTGATGTTAAAGGTTCTGTCCCCCAGGGTCAGTGATGTTAAAGGTTCTGTCCCCCCTCCCCCAGGGTCAGTGATGTTAAAGGTTCTGTCCCCCTCCCCCAGGGTCTGTAATGTTAAAGGTTCTGTCCCCCAGGGTCTGTAATGTTAAAGGTTCTGTTCCCCCCCCCCAGGGTATGTTATGTTAAAGGTTCTGTCCCCCCAGGGTCTGTAATGTTAAATGTTCTGTCCCCCAGGTTCTGTAATGTTAAAGGTTCTGTCCCCCCAGGGTCAGTGATGTTAAAGGTTCTGTCCCCCCCCAGGGTCAGTGATGTTAAAGGTTCTGTCCCCCCCTCCCCCAGGGTCAGTGATGTTAAAGGTTCTGTCCCCCAGGGTCTGTAATGTTAAATGTTCTGTCCCCCAGGGTCTGTAATGTTAAAGGTTCTGTCCCCCCCCAGGGTCAGTGATGTTAAAGGTTCTGTCCCCCCCCCAGGGTCTGTAATGTTAAAGGTTCTGTCCCCCCCAGGGTCTGTAATGTTAAAGGTTCTGTCCCCCCCCAGGGTCAGTGATGTTAAAGGTTCTGTCCCCCCCCCAGGGTCAGTGATGTTAAAGGTTCTGTCCCCCCAGGGTCTGTAATGTTAAAGGTTCTGTCCCCCTCCAGGGTCTGTAATGTTAAAGGTTCTGTCCCCCAGGGTCTGTAATGTTAAAGGTTCTGTCCCCCTCCCCCAGGGTCAGTGATGTTAAAGGTTCTGTCCCCCTCCCCCAGGGTCAGTGATGTTAAAGGTTCTGTCCCCCTCCCCCAGGGTCAGTGATGTTAAAGGTTCTGTCCCCTCCCCCCAGGGTCTGTAATGTTAAAGGTTCTGTCCCCCAGGGTCTGTAATGTTAAAGGTTCTGTTCCCCCCAGGGTCAGTTATGTTAAAGGTTCTGTCCCCCCCAGGGTCTGTAATGTTAAAGGTTCTGTCCCCCCCAGGGTCTGTAATGTTAAAGGTTCTGTCCCCCCCAGGGTATGTAATGTTAAAGGTTCTGTCCCCCCAGGGTCTGTAATGTTAAAGGTTCTGTCCCCCCAGGGTCTGTAATGTTAAAGGTTCTGTCCCCCCTCCAGGGTCTGTAATGTTAAAGGTTCCCCCAGGGTCTGTAATGTTAAAGGTTCTGTCCCCCCCCCCCAGGGTCAGTGATGTTAAAGGTTCTGTCCCCCAGGGTCAGTGATGTTAAAGGTTCTGTCCCCCCCCCCCCCAGGGTCAGTGATGTTAAAGGTTCTGTCCCCCCCCCCAGGGTCTGTAATGTTAAAGGTTCTGTTCCCCCCAGGGTATGTTATGTTAAAGGTTCTGTCCCCCAGGGTCTGTAATGTTAAAGGTTCTGTCCCCCAGGGTCTGTAATGTTAAAGGTTCTGTCCCCCCCAGGGTCAGTGATGTTAAAGGTTCTGTCCCCCCAGGGTCTGTAATGTTAAAGGTTCTGTCCCCCCAGGGTCAGTGATGTTAAAGGTTCTGTCCCCCCTCCCCCCAGGGTCAGTGATGTTAAAGGTTCTGTCCCCCCTCCCCCAGGGTCAGTGATGTTAAAGGTTCTGTCCCCTCCCCCAGGGTCTGTAATGTTAAAGGTTCTGTCCCCCAGGGTCTGTAATGTTAAAGGTTCTGTCCCCCCAGGGTCTGTAATGTTAAAGGTTCTGTCCCCCCCAGGGTCTGTAATGTTAAAGGTTCTGTCCCCCCCCAGGGTCAGTGATATTAAAGGTTCTGTCCCCCCCCCCAGGGTCAGTGATATTAAAGGTTCTGTCCCCCCCAGGGTCTGTAATATTAAAGGTTCTGTCCCCCCCCCCATGGTCTGTAATGTTAAAGGTTCTGCCCCCAGGGTCTGTAATGTTAAAGGTTTTGTCCCCCCAGGGTCTGTAATGTTAAAGGTTCTGTCCCCCCAGGGTCAGTAATGTTAAAGGTTCTGTCCCCCTCCAGGGTCAGTGATGTCAAAGGTTCCGCCCCCAGGCTCAGTAATGTTAAAGGTTCTAGCCCCCCAGGGTCAGTAATGTTAAAGGTTCTGTCCCCCCCCAGGGTCAGTAATGTTAAAGGTTCTGTCCCCCCCAGGGTCAGTGATGTCAAAGGTTCCGCCCCCCAGGGTCAGTAATGTTAAAGGTTCTGTCCCCCCAGGGCCAGTAATGTTAAAGGTTCTGTCCCCCCATCCCCCAGGGTATGTTATTTTAAAGGTTCTGTCCCCCCAGGGTCTGTAATGTTAAATGTTCTGTCCCCCCAGGTTCTGTAATGTTAAAGGTTCTGTCCCCCAGGGTCAGTGATATTAAAGGTTCTGTCCCCCAGGGTCAGTGATGTTAAAGGTTCTGTCCCCCCCAGGGTCTGTAATATTAAAGGTTCTGTCCCCCCCCAGGGTCAGTAATGTTAAAGGTTCTGTCCCCCCCCCAGGGTCAGTAATGTTAAAGGTTCTTGTCCCCCATGGTCAGTAATGTTAAAGGTTCTGTCCCCCCATCCCCCAGGGTCAGTAATGTTAAAGGTTCTGTCCCCCCAGGGTCAGTGATGTTAAAGGTTCTGTCCCCCTCCAGGGTCAGTGATGTTAAAGGATCTGTCCCCCAGGGTCAGTGATGTTAAAGGTTCTGCCCCCCAGGGTCAGTAATATTAAAGGTTCTGCCCCCTCCAGGGTCAGTGATGTTAAAGGTCCTGCCCCCCACCCTCCAGGGTCAGTGATGTTAAAGGTTCTGTCCCCCCAGGGTCTGTAATGTTAAATGTTCTGTCCCCCCCCCAGGGTTCTGTAATGTTAAAGGTTCTGTCCCCCCAGGGTCAGTGATATTAAAGGTTCTGTCCCCCCCAGGGTCTGTAATGTTAAATGTTCTGTCCCCCCCAGGTCTGTAATGTTAAAGGTTCTGTCCCCCCCCCCAGGGTCAGTGATGTTAAAGGTTCTGTCCCCCCCAGGGTCAGTAATGTTAAAGGTTCTGTCCCCCCCAGGGTCTGTAATGTTAAAGGTTCTGTCCCCCCCCCCAGGGTCAGTAATGTTAAAGGTTCTGTCCCCCAGGGTCAGTGATGTTAAAGGTTCTGTCCCCCCTCCCCCAGGGTCAGTGATGTTAAAGGTTCTGTCCCCCCCTCCCCCAGGGTCAGTGATGTTAAAGGTTCTGTCCCCCCCCAGGGTCTGTAATGTTAAAGGTTCTGTCCCCCCAGGGTCTGTAATGTTAAAGGTTCTGTTCCCCCAGGGTATGTTATGTTAAAGGTTCTGTCCCCCCCCAGGGTCTGTAATGTTAAAGGTTCTGTTCCCCCCAGGGTCTGTAATGTTAAAGGTTCTGTTCCCAGGGTATGTTATGTTAAAGGTTCTGTCCCCCCAGGGTCTGTAATGTTAAATGTTCTGTCCCCCCAGGTTCTGTAATGTTAAAGGTTCTGTCCCCCCAGGGTCAGTGATATTAAAGGTTCTGTCCCCCAGGGTCAGTGATATTAAAGGTTCTGTCCCCCCAGGGTCTGTAATGTTAAAGGTTCTGTCCCCCATGGTCTGTAATGTTAAAGGTTCTGTCCCCCAGGGTCTGTAATGTTAAAGGTTTTGTCCCCCCCAGGGTCTGTAATGTTAAAGGTTCTCCCCCCCCAGGGTCAGTAATGTTAAAGGTTCTGTCCCCCCTCCAGGGTCAGTGATCTCAAAGGTTCCCCCCCCAGGCTCAGTAATGTTAAAGGTTCTGCCCCCCAGGGTCAGTAATGTTAAAGGTTCTGCCCCCCCCCAGGGTCAGTAATGTTAAAGGTTCTGTCCCCCCTCCAGGGTCAGTGATGTCAAAGGTTCCTGTCCCCCCAGGGTCAGTAATGTTAAAGGTTCTGTCCCCCCCAGGGCCAGTAATGTTAAAGGTTCTGTCCCCCCATCCCCCAGGGTCAGTAATGTTAAAGGTTCTGTCCCCCCCAGGGTCAGTAATGTTAAAGGTTCTGTCCCCCCAGGGTCAGTAATGTTAAAGGTTCTTGTCCCCCCCATGGTCAGTAATGTTAAAGGTTCTGTCCCCCATCCCCCAGGGTCAGTAATGTTAAAGGTTCTGTCCCCCCCCAGGGTCAGTGATGTTAAAGGTTCTGTCCCCCCTCCAGGGTCAGTGATGTTAAAGGGATCTGTCCCCCAGGGTCAGTGATGTTAAAGGTTCTGCCCCCCCAGGGTCAGTAATATTAAAGGTTCTGCCCCCCCCAGGGTCAGTAATGTTAAAGGTTCTGCCCCCCCCCCCAGGGTCAGTGATGTTAAAGGTTCTGTCCCCCCGGTCTGTAATGTTAAAGGTTCTGTCCCCCCCCAGGGTCTGTAATGTTAAAGGTTCTGTCCCCCCCCCCCCAGGGTCAGTGATGTTAAAGGTTCTGTCCCCCCCCCCAGGGTCAGTGATGTTAAAGGTTCTGTCCCCCTCCCCCAGGGTCAGTGATGTTAAAGGTTCTGTCCCCCAGGGTCAGTGATGTTAAAGGTTCTGTCCCCCAGGGTCTGTAATGTTAAAGGTTCTGTCCCCCCAGGGTCAGTGATGTTAAAGGTTCTGCCCCCCTTCCCTCCAGGGTCAGTGATGTTAAAGGTTCTGTCCCCCAGGGTCAGTAATGTTAAAGGTTCTGTCCCCCAGGGTCAGTGATGTTAAAGGTTCTGTCCCCCCAGGGTCAGTGATGTTAAAGGTTCTAGTCCCCCCAGGGTCAGTAATGTTAAAGGTTCTGCCCCCCCCTCCAGGGTCAGTGATGTCAAAGGTTCCGCCCCCCCAGGGTCAGTAATGTTAAAGGTTCTCCCCCCCAGGGTCAGTAATGTTAAAGGTTCTGTCCCCCCCCACCCCCCAGGGTCAGTAATGTTAAAGGTTCTGTCCCCCCAGGGTCAGTAATGTTAAAGGTTCTGTCCCCCCATCCCCCAGGGTCAGTAATGTTAAAGGTTTCTGTCCCCCCCAGGGTCAGTGATGTTAAAGGTTCTGTCCCCCCAGGGTCAGTGATGTTAAAGGTTCTGCCCCCTTCCCTCCAGGGTCAGTGATGTTAAAGGTTCTGTCCCCCCCCCCAGGGTCAGTAATGTTAAAGGTTCTGTCCCCCCCCCCAGGGTCAGTGATGTTAAAGGTTCTGTCCCCCCAGGGTCAGTGATGTTAAAGGTTCTCCCCCCCCCCAGGGTCAGTAATGTTAAAGGTTCTGTCCCCCCCCAGGGTCAGTGATGTTAAAGGTTCTGCCCCCAGGGTCAGTAATGTTAAAGGTTCTGTCCCCCCCCAGGGTCAGTAATGTTAAAGGTTCTGTCCCCCCAGGGTCAGTAATGTTAAAGGTTCTGTCCCCCCCATCCCCCAGGGTCAGTAATGTTAAAGGTTTCTGTCCCCCCCCAGGGTCAGTGATGTTAAAGGTTCTGTCCCCCCCCCAGGGTCAGTGATGTTAAAGGTTCTGTCCCCCCAGGGTCTGTAATGTTAAAGGTTCTGTCCCCCCCCCCCAGGGTCTGTAATGTTAAAGGTTCTGTCCCCCCAGGGTCAGTGATGTTAAAGGTTCTGTCCCCCCCCCCCAGGGTCAGTGATGTTAAAGGTTCTGTCCCCCCAGGGTCAGTGATGTTAAAGGTTCTGCCCCCCAGGGTCAGTAATGTTAAAGGTTCTGCCCCCAGGGTCAGTAATGTTAAAGGTTCTGCCCCCCCCCTCCAGGGTCAGTGATGTCAAAGGTTCTGCCCCCCCAGGGTCAGTAATGTTAAAGGTTCTCCCCCCCAGGGTCAGTAATGTTAAAGGTTCCCCCATCCCCCAGGGCCAGTAATGTTAAAGGTTCTGTCCCCCCAGGGTCAGTAATGTTCAAGGTTCTGTCCCCCCCAGGGTCAGTAATGTTAAAGGTTCTGTCCCCCCATGGTCAGTAATGTTAAAGGTTCTGTCCCCCCATCCCCCAGGGTCAGTAATGTTAAAGGTTCTGCCCCCCCCCCCCAGGGTCAGTGATGTTAAAGGTTCTGTCCCCCTCCAGGGTCAGTGATGTTAAAGGTTCTGTCCCCCTCCCCCCAGGGTCTGTAATGTTAAAGGTTCTGTCCCCCCCCCAGGGTCTGTAATGTTAAAGGTTCTGTTCCCCCCAGGGTCTGTAATGTTAAAGGTTCTGTCCCCCTCCCCCCAGGGTCAGTGATGTTAAAGGTTCTGTCCCCCCCCCCCAGGGTCAGTGATGTTAAAGGTTCTGTCCCCCCCCCCCAGGGTCTGTAATGTTAAAGGTTCTGTCCCCCCAGGGTCTGTAATGTTAAAGGTTCTGTCCCCCCCCCCAGGGTCAGTGATGTTAAAGGTTCTGTCCTCCCCCAGGTCTGTAATATTAAAGGGTCTGTCCCCCATGGTCTGTAATGTTAAAGGTTTCTGTTCCCCCCAGGGTCTGTAATGTTAAAGGTTCTGCCCCCCTCCAGGGTCTGTAATGTTAAAGGTTCTGTCCCCCCCCAGGGTCTGTAATGTTAAAGGTTCTGTCCCCCCCTCCCCCAGGGTCAGTGATGTTAAAGGTTCTGTCCCCCTCCCCCAGGGTCAGTGATGTTAAAGGTTCTGTCCCCCTCCCCCAGGGTCAGTGATGTTAAAGGTTCTGTCCCCTCCCCCAGGGTCTGTAATGTTAAAGGTTCTGTCCCCCCAGGGTCTGTAATGTTAAAGGTTCTGTTCCCCCCCAGGGTATGTTATGTTAAAGGTTCTGTCCCCCCAGGGTCTGTAATGTTAAATGTTCTGTCCCCCAGGTTCTGTAATGTTAAAGGTTCTGTCCCCCCAGGGTCAGTGATATTAAAGGTTCTGTCCCCCCAGGGTCAGTGATATTAAAGGTTCTGTCCCCCCAGGGTCTGTAATATTAAAGGTTCTGGCCCCCCATGGTCTGTAATGTTAAAGGTTTCTGTCCCCCCAGGGTCTGTAATGTTAAAGGTTTTGTTCCCCCCCAGGGTCTGTAATGTTAAAGGTTCTGTCCCCCCAGGGTCAGTAATGTTAAAGGTTCTGTCCCCCTCCAGGGTCAGTGATGTCAAAGGTTCCCCCCCAGGCTCAGTAATGTTAAAGGTTCTAGCCCCCCAGGGTCAGTAATGTTAAAGGTTCTGCCCCCAGGGTCAGTAATGTTAAAGGTTCTGCCCCCCCTCCAGGGTCAGTGATGTCAAAGGTTCCGGCCCCCAGGGTCAGTAATGTTAAAGGTTCTGCCCCCCCAGGGTCAGTAATGTTAAAGGTTCTGTCCCCCCATCCCCCCAGGGTCAGTAATGTTAAAGGTTCTGTCCCCCAGGGTCAGTAATGTTCAAGGTTCTGTCCCCCCAGGGTCAGTAATGTTAAAGGTTCTTGTCCCCCATGGTCAGTAATGTTAAAGGTTCTGTCCCCCCATCCCCCAGGGTCAGTAATGTTAAAGGTTCTGTCCCCCCAGGGTCAGTGATGTTAAAGGTTCTGTCCCCCTCCAGGGTCAGTGATGTTAAAGGATCTGTCCCCCCCCCCAGGGTCAGTGATGTTAAAGGTTCTGCCCCCAGGGTCAGTAATATTAAAGGTTCTGCCCCCCTCCAGGGTCAGTGATGTTAAAGGTCCTGCCCCCCACCCTCCAGGGTCAGTGATGTTAAAGGTTCTGTCCCCCCAGGGTCTGTAATGTTAAAGGTTCTGTCCCCCCCCCAGGGTCTGTAATGTTAAAGGTTCTGTCCCCCCCCCCCCAGGGTCAGTGATGTTAAAGGTTCTGTCCCCCTCCCCCAGGGTCAGTGATGTTAAAGGTTCTGTCCCCCCCCCCCCAGGGTCTGTAATGTTAAAGGTTCTGTCCCCCAGGGTCTGTAATGTTAAAGGTTCTGTTCCCCCCAGGGTCTGTAATGTTAAAGGTTCTGTCCCCCCCCCCAGGGTCAGTGATGTTAAAGGTTCTGTCCCCCCCTCCCCCAGGGTCAGTGATGTTAAAGGTTCTGTCCCCCCCCCCAGGGTCTGTAATGTTAAAGGTTCTGTTCCCCCCAGGGTCTGTAATGTTAAAGGTTCTGTCCCCCCCCCCAGGGTCAGTGATATTAAAGGTTCTGTCCTCCCCCAAGGTCTGTAATATTAAAGGGTTCTGTCCCCCCCCAGGTCTGTAATGTTAAAGGTTTCTGTTCCCCCCAGGGTCTGTAATGTTAAAGGTTCTGCCCCCCTCCAGGGTCTGTAATGTTAAAGGTTCTGTCCCCCAGGGTCTGTAATGTTAAAGGTTCTGTCCCCCAGGGTCAGTGATGTTAAAGGTTCTGTCCCCCTCCCCCAGGGTCAGTGATGTTAAAGGTTCTGTCCCCCCAGGGTCAGTAATGTCAAAGGTTCCCCCCCCCCAGGGTCAGTAATGTTAAAGGTTCTGTCCCCCCAGGGTCAGTAATGTTAAAGGTTCTGTCCCCCATCCCCCCAGGGTCAGTAATGTTAAAGGTTCTGTCCCCCAGGGTCAGTAATGTTAAAGGTTCTGTCACCCCCAGGGTCAGTAATGTTAAAGGTTCTTGTCCCCCCATGGTCAGTAATGTTAAAGGTTCTGTCCCCCCCCATCCCCCAGGGTCAGTAATGTTAAAGGTTCTGTCCCCCCAGGGTCAGTGATGTTAAAGGTTCTGTCCCCCTCCAGGGTCAGTGATGTTAAAGGATCTGTCCCCCAGGGTCAGTGATGTTAAAGGTTCTGCCCCCCCCAGGGTCAGTAATATTAAAGGTTCTGTCCCCCCCCCCCCAGGGTCAGTAATGTTAAAGGTTCTGTCCCCCCCCCCCAGGGTCAGTGATGTTAAAGGTTCTGTCCCCCCAGGGTCTGTAATGTTAAAGGTTCTGTCCCCCCCCAGGGTCTGTAATGTTAAAGGTTCTGTCCCCCTCCCCCAGGGTCAGTGATGTTAAAGGTTCTGTCCCCCTCCCCCAGGGTCAGTGATGTTAAAGGTTCTGTCCCCCTCCCCCAGGGTCAGTGATGTTAAAGGTTCTGTCCCCCCAGGGTCAGTGATGTTAAAGGTTCTGTCCCCCCCCAGGGTCTGTAATGTTAAAGGTTCTGCCCCCCCAGGGTCAGTGATGTTAAAGGTTCTGCCCCCCCTTCCCTCCAGGGTCAGTGATGTTAAAGGTTCTGTCCCCCAGGGTCAGTAATGTTAAAGGTTCTGTCCCCCCAGGGTCAGTGATGTTAAAGGTTCTGTCCCCCCAGGGTCAGTGATGTTAAAGGTTCTAGCCCCCAGGGTCAGTAATGTTAAAGGTTCTGCCCCCTCCAGGGTCAGTGATGTCAAAGGTTCCGCCCCCAGGGTCAGTAATGTTAAAGGTTCTGTCCCCCCAGGGTCAGTAATGTTAAAGGTTCTGTCCCCCCACCCCCCAGGGTCAGTAATGTTAAAGGTTCTGTCCCCCAGGGTCAGTAATGTTAAAGGTTCTGTCCCCCCATCCCCCAGGGTCAGTAATGTTAAAGTTTCTGTCCCCCAGGGTCAGTGATGTTAAAGGTTCTGCCCCCCCCCCAGGGTCAGTGATGTTAAAGGTTCTGCCCCCCTTCCCTCCAGGGTCAGTGATGTTAAAGGTTCTGTCCCCCCAGGGTCAGTAATGTTAAAGGTTCTGTCCCCCCAGGGTCAGTGATGTTAAAGGTTCTGTCCCCCCAGGGTCAGTGATGTTAAAGGTTCTGCCCCCCAGGGTCAGTAATGTTAAAGGTTCTGCCCCCTCCAGGGTCAGTGATGTTAAAGGTTCCGTCCCCCCAGGGTCAGTAATGTTAAAGGTTCTGTCCCCCCCCCCCAGGGTCAGTAATGTTAAAGGTTCTGTCCCCCCCCCCCAGGGTCAGTAATGTTAAAGGTTCTGTCCCCCCCATCCCCCCAGGGTCAGTAATGTTAAAGTTTCTGTCCCCCAGGGTCAGTGATGTTAAAGGTTCTGTCCCCCCTCCAGGGTCAGTGATGTTAAAGGATCTGTCCCCCCCCCCAGGGTCTGTAATGTTAAAGGTTCTGTCCCCCCAGGGTCTGTAATGTTAAAGGTTCTGTCCCCCTCCCCCAGGGTCAGTGATGTTAAAGGTTCTGTCCCCCTCCCCCAGGGTCAGTGATGTTAAAGGTTCTGTCCCCCAGGGTCAGTGATGTTAAAGGTTCTGTCCCCCCCCCCCCAGGGTCAGTAATGTTAAAGGTTCTGCCCCCAGGGTCAGTAATGTTAAAGGTTCTGTCCCCCTCCAGGGTCAGTGATGTCAAAGGTTCCGCCCCCAGGGTCAGTAATGTTAAAGGTTCTGTCCCCCCATCCCCCCAGGGTCAGTAATGTTAAAGGTTCTGTCCCCCCAGGGTCAGTAATGTTCAAGGTTCTGTCACCCCCCCAGGGTCAGTAATGTTAAAGGTTCTGTCCCCCCCATGGTCAGTAATGTTAAAGGTTCTGTCCCCCCATCCCCCAGGGTCAGTAATGTTAAAGGTTCTGTCCCCCCAGGGTCAGTGATGTTAAAGGTTCTGTCCCCCCCAGGGTCAGTGATGTTAAAGGTTCTGTCCCCCCTCCCCCAGGGTCTGTAATGTTAAAGGTTCTGTCCCCCCAGGGTCTGTAATGTTAAAGGTTCTGTTCCCCCCAGGGTCTGTAATGTTAAAGGTTCTGTCCCCCTCCCCCAGGGTCAGTGATGTTAAAGGTTCTGTCCCCCCAGGGTCAGTGATGTTAAAGGTTCTGTCCCCCCCCCCCCAGGGTCTGTAATGTTAAAGGTTCTGTTCCCCCCAGGGTCTGTAATGTTAAAGGTTCTGCCCCCCCAGGGTCAGTGATATTAAAGGTTCTGTCCCCCAGGTCTGTAATATTAAAGGTTCTGTCCCCCCCCATGGTCTGTAATGTTAAAGGTTTCTGTCCCCCCAGGGTCTGTAATGTTAAAGGTTCTGTTCCCCCTCCAGGGTCTGTAATGTTAAAGGTTCTGTCCCCCCAGGGTCTGTAATGTTAAAGGTTCTGTCCCCCCTCCCCCCAGGGTCAGTGATGTTAAAGGTTCTGTCCCCCCTCCCCCAGGGTCAGTGATGTTAAAGGTTCTGTCCCCCTCCCCCAGGGTCAGTGATGTTAAAGGTTCTGTCCCCCTCCCCCAGGGTCTGTAATGTTAAAGGTTCTGTCCCCCCAGGGTCTGTAATGTTAAAGGTTCTGTTCCCCCAGGGTATGTTATGTTAAAGGTTCTGTCCCCCAGGGTCTGTAATGTTAAATGTTCTGTCCCCCCAGGTTCTGTAATGTTAAAGGTTCTGTCCCCCCCCAGGGTCAGTGATATTAAAGGTTCTGTCCCCCAGGGTCAGTGATATTAAAGGTTCTGTCCCCCCCCCCAGGGTCTGTAATATTAAAGGTTCTGTCCCCCCCCCCATGGTCTGTAATGTTAAAGGGTCCCCCCCAGGGTCTGTAATGTTAAAGGTTTTGTTCCCCCCCCAGGGTCTGTAATGTTAAAGGTTCTGTCCCCCCAGGGGCAGTAATGTTAAAGGTTCTGTCCCCCTCCAGGGTCAGTGATGTCAAAGGTTCCGCCCCCAGGCTCAGTAATGTTAAAGGTTCTGCCCCCCAGGGTCAGTAATGTTAAAGGTTCTGTCCCCCCCCAGGGTCAGTAATGTTAAAGGTTCTGTCCCCCCTCCAGGGTCAGTGATGTTAAAGGTTCTGTCCCCCCCCAGGGTCAGTAATGTTAAAGGTTCTGCCCCCTCCAGGGTCAGTAATGTTAAAGGTTCTGTCCCCCCCCATCCCCCCAGGGTCAGTAATGTTAAAGGTTCTGTCCCCCCAGGGTCAGTAATGTTCAAGGTTCTGTCACCCCCAGGGTCAGTAATGTTAAAGGTTCTTGTCCCCCATGGTCAGTAATGTTAAAGGTTCTGTCCCCCCATCCCCCCAGGGTCAGTAATGTTAAAGGTTCTGTCCTCCCCCAGGGTCAGTGATGTTAAAGGTTCTGTCCCCCTCCAGGGTCAGTGATGTTAAAGGATCTGTCCCCCCAGGGTCAGTGATGTTAAAGGTTCTGTCCCCCCCAGGGTCAGTAATATTAAAGGTTCTGTCCCCCCTCCAGGGTCAGTGATGTTAAAGGTCCTGCCCCCCCACCCTCCAGGGTCAGTGATGTTAAAGGTTCTGTCCCCCCGGTCTGTAATGTTAAAGGTTCTGTCCCCCCAGGGTCTGTAATGTTAAAGGTTCTGTCCCCCCCCTCCCCCAGGGTCAGTGATGTTAAAGGTTCTGTCCCCCTCCCCCCAGGGTCAGTGATGTTAAAGGTTCTGTCCCCCTCCCCCAGGGTCTGTAATGTTAAAGGTTCTGTCCCCCCAGGGTCTGTAATGTTAAAGGTTCTGTCCCCCCCCAGGGTCTGTAATGTTAAAGGTTCTGTCCCCCCTCCCCCCAGGGTCAGTGATGTTAAAGGTTCTGTCCCCCTCCCCCAGGGTCAGTGATGTTAAAGGTTCTGTCCCCCTCCCCCAGGGTCTGTAATGTTAAAGGTTCTGTCCCCCCAGGGTCTGTAATGTTAAAGGTTCTGCCCCCCAGGGTCAGTGATATTAAAGGTTCTGTCCTCCCCCAAGGTCTGTAATATTAAAGGTTCTGTCCCCCCATGGTCTGTAATGTTAAAGGTTTGTCCCCCCCCCCCAGGGTCTGTAATGTTAAAGGTTCTGCCCCCTCCAGGGTCTGTAATGTTAAAGGTTCTGTCCCCCCCCCAGGGTCTGTAATGTTAAAGGTTCTGTCCCCCTCCCCCAGGGTCAGTGATGTTAAAGGTTCTGTCCCCCCTCCCCCAGGGTCAGTGATGTCAAAGGTTCCGGCCCCCCAGGGTCAGTAATGTTAAAGGTTCTGCCCCCCAGGGTCAGTAATGTTAAAGGTTCTGTCCCCCCCCCCCCCAGGGTCAGTAATGTTAAAGGTTCTGTCTGTCCCCCCCCCCCAGGGTCAGTAATGTTAAAGGTTCCGTCCCCCAGGGTCAGTAATGTTAAAGGTTCCCCCAGGGTCAGTAATGTTAAAGGTTCTTGTCCCCCATGGTCAGTAATGTTAAAGGTTCTGTCCCCCCATCCCCCAGGGTCAGTAATGTTAAAGGTTCTGTCCCCCAGGGTCAGTGATGTTAAAGGTTCTGTCCCCCCTCCAGGGTCAGTGATGTTAAAGGATCTGTCCCCCAGGGTCAGTGATGTTAAAGGTTCTGCCCCCCAGGGTCAGTAATATTAAAGGTTCTGCCCCCTCCAGGGTCAGTGATGTTAAAGGTCCTGCCCCCACCCTCCAGGGTCAGTGATGTTAAAGGTTCTGTCCCCCCCCCCCAGGGTCTGTAATGTTAAATGTTCTGTCCCCCCCCAGGTTCTGTAATGTTAAATGTTCTGTCCCCCCAGGTTCTGTAATGTTAAAGGTTCTGTCCCCCCCCAGGGTCTGTAATGTTAAAGGTTCTGTCCCCCCAGGGTCAGTGATATTAAAGGTTCTGTCCCCCCCAGGGTCTGTAATGTTAAATGTTCTGTCCCCCCAGGTTCTGTAATGTTAAAGGTTCTGTCCCCCCCCCAGGGTCAGTGATATTAAAGGTTCTGTCCCCCCCCAGGGTCAGTGATATTAAAGGTTCTGTCCCCCCCCCCAGGGTCTGTAATGTTAAAGGTTCTGTCCCCCCCCCCTCCAGGGTCTGTAATGTTAAAGGTTCTGTCCCCCCAGGGTCTGTAATGTTAAAGGTTCTGTCCCCCCTCCCCCAGGGTCAGTGATGTTAAAGGTTCTGTCCCCCTCCCCCAGGGTCAGTGATGTTAAAGGTTCTGTCCCCCCCCCCCCAGGGTCTGTAATGTTAAAGGTTCTGTCCCCCCAGGGTCTGTAATGTTAAAGGTTCTGTTCCCCCCAGGGTATGTTATGTTAAAGGTTCTGTCCCCCCAGGGTCTGTAATGTTAAAGGTTTCTGTCCCCCCAGGGTCTGTAATGTTAAAGGTTCTGTTCCCCCCCAGGGTATGTTATGTTAAAGGTTCTGTCCCCCCAGGGTCTGTAATGTTAAATGTTCTGTCCCCCCAGGTTCTGTAATGTTAAAGGTTCTGTCCCCCCAGGGTCAGTGATATTAAAGGTTCTGTCCCCCCCAGGGTCAGTGATATTAAAGGTTCTGTCCCCCAGGGTCTGTAATATTAAAGGTTCTGTCCCCCCCATGGTCTGTAATGTTAAAGGTTTCTGTCGCCCCCAGGGTCTGTAATGTTAAAGGTTTTGTCCCCCCCAGGGTCTGTAATGTTAAAGGTTCTGTCCCCCCCAGGGTCAGTAATGTTAAAGGTTCTGTCCCCCTCCAGGGTCAGTGATGTCAAAGGTTCCGTTCCCCCCCCAGGCTCAGTAATGTTAAAGGTTCTAGCCCCCCAGGGTCAGTAATGTTAAAGGTTCTGTCCCCCCCCCCAGGGTCAGTAATGTTAAAGGTTCTGTCCCCCCCCCTCCAGGGTCAGTGATGTCAAAGGTTCCGCCCCCAGGGTCAGTAATGTTAAAGGTTCTGTCCCCCCAGGGTCAGTAATGTTAAAGGTTCTGTCCCCCCCCAGGGTCAGTAATGTTAAAGGTTCTTGTCCCCCATGGTCAGTAATGTTAAAGGTTCTGTCCCCCCATCCCCCAGGGTCAGTAATGTTAAAGGTTCTGTCCCCCCCAGGGTCAGTGATGTTAAAGGTTCTGTCCCCCTCCAGGGTCAGTGATGTTAAAGGATCTGTCCCCCAGGGTCAGTGATGTTAAAGGTTCTGCCCCCCAGGGTCAGTAATATTAAAGGTTCTGCCCCCCCTCCAGGGTCAGTGATGTTAAAGGTCCTGCCCCCCCCCTCCAGGGTCAGTGATGTTAAAGGTTCTGTCCCCCCAGGGTCTGTAATGTTAAATGTTCTGTCCCCCCCAGGTTCTGTAATGTTAAAGGTTCTGTCCCCCTCCCCCAGGGTCAGTGATGTTAAAGGTTCTGTCCCCCCTCCCCCCAGGGTCAGTGATGTTAAAGTTTCTGTCCCCCCCCCTCCCCCCCAGGGTCAGTGATGTTAAAGGTTCTGTCCCCCCCCTCCCCCAGGGTCTGTAATGTTAAAGGTTCTGTCCCCCCAGGGTCTGTAATGTTAAAGGTTCTGTTCCCCCCAGGGTATGTTATGTTAAAGGTTCTGTCCCCCCAGGGTCTGTAATGTTAAAGGTTTCTTCCCCCCAGGGTCTGTAATGTTAAAGGTTCTGTTCCCCCAGGGTATGTTATGTTAAAGGTTCTGTCCCCCCCCAGGGTCAGTGATATTAAAGGTTCTGTCCCCCAGGGTCAGTGATATTAAAGGTTCTGTCCCCCCAGGGTCTGTAATATTAAAGGTTCTGTCCCCCCCATGGTCTGTAATGTTAAAGGTTTGTTCGCCCCCAGGGTCTGTAATGTTAAAGGTTTTGTTCCCCCCCCAGGGTCTGTAATGTTAAAGGTTCTGTCCCCCCAGGGTCAGTAATGTTAAAGGTTCTGTCCCCCTCCAGGGTCAGTGATGTTAAAGGTTCCCCCCCCCCAGGCTCAGTAATGTTAAAGGTTCTAGCCCCCCAGGGTCAGTAATGTTAAGGTTCTGTCCCCCCAGGGTCAGTAATGTTAAAGGTTCTGTCCCCCCCCAGGGTCAGTAATGTTAAAGGTTCTGTCCCCCCAGGGTCAGTAATGTTAAAGGTTCTGTCCCCCCATCCCCCAGGGTCAGTAATGTTAAAGGTTCTGTCCCCCCAGGGTCAGTAATGTTCAAGGTTCTGTCACCCCCAGGGTCAGTAATGTTAAAGGTTCTGTCCCCCCATGGTCAGTAATGTTAAAGGTTCTGTCCCCCCCCATCCCCCAGGGTCAGTAATGTTAAAGGTTCTGCCCCCCCCCCAGGGTCAGTGATGTTAAAGGTTCTGCCCCCCCCCTCCAGGGTCAGTGATGTTAAAGGATCTCCCCCCAGGGTCAGTGATGTTAAAGGTTCTGTCCCCCCCCCCCCAGGGTCAGTAATATTAAAGGTTCTGTCCCCCCTCCAGGGTCAGTGATGTTAAAGGTCCTGTCCCCCCCCCACCCTCCAGGGTCAGTGATGTTAAAGGTTCTGTCCCCCCTCCCAGGGTCAGTGATATTAAAGGTTCTGTCCCCCCCCCAGGGTCAGTGATATTAAAGGTTCTGTCCCCCCAGGGTCTGTAATTTTAAAGGTTCTGTCCCCCCATGGTCTGTAATGTTAAAGGTTTCGTTCCCCCCAGGGTCTGTAATGTTAAAGGTTTTGTTTCCCCCAGGGTCTGTAATGTTAAAGGTTTCGTTCCCCCCAGGGTCAGTGATATTAAAGGTTCTGTCCCCCCCTGAGAAATGCTGCAGTTTTTTGGACATGGCTTTGTTTTGTACTACTAGACCTTAAAACACACACAGTGAGGACTTTTTTAGAAGTGAGGTGTGTGTGTCTCTCGGTCCTCTGTGTCTGTCTGTGTGTTACCTCAGGTAGAATCTCCCCCCTCTCCAGCAGGTCTTGTAGGTAACGTCCTCTCTCACTATGAGACTGTAGTTCAGAACACAGGATGTCACCAGGAGACAGACGACGCAGCCCGAACCTCTCCTCCATCCTCTCACACTGCACAGCCTTCCCTGAGCCCGGCCCACCTGGAGGACAGAGGGGGGGTAGGGAGTTAAAGAGAGAGAGAGAGAGAGAGAGAGAGGGAGGGTAGGGAGAGAGAGGGAGGGTAGGGAGAGAGAGGGAGGGTGGGGAGAGAGAGGGGGGTAATGAGAGAGAAGAGGAGAGAGAGGGGGTAGGGAGAGAGGAGAGAGAGGTGGAGAGAGAGAGTTGGGTAATGAGAGAGAAGAGGAGAGAGAGGGGGTAGGGAGGAGAGAGAGAGAGAGAGGTGGGTAGGGAGAGAGAAGAGGAGAGAGAGGGGGTAGGAAGAGAGAGAGGTGGGTAGGGAGAGAGAGGTGGGTAATGAGAGAGAAGAGGAGAGAGAGGGGGTAGGGAGAGAGAGAGGTGGGTAGGGAGAGAGAGGTGGGTAGGGAGAGAGAGGGGGGTAGGGAGAGAGAGGAGGAGAGATGGAGAGAGAGAGGGGTAGGGAGAGAGAGAGAGGTGGGTAGGGAGAGAGAGGTGGGTAGGGAGAGAGAGGAGGAGAGAGAGGGGGTAGGGAGAGAGAAAGGTGGGTAGGGAGAGAGAGAGAGAGAGGAGAGGGGTAGGCGGAGAGAGAGAGGGGGTGGGGAGAGAGAGAGAGGCGGGATAGGGAGAGAGAGAGAGGGGGTAGGGAGAGAGAGAGAGAGGGGGTTAGGGAGAGAGAGAGAGAGGGGGTTAGGGAGAGAGAGGGGGTTAGAGGAGGGGGAGAGGGGGGGGGTAGGGAGAGAGAGAGAGGGGGTAGGGAGAGAGAGAGATGGGTAATGAGAGAGAAGAGGAGAGAGAGGGGGTAGGGAGAGAGAAAGGTGGGTAGGGAGAGAAAGAAGGAGGGGTAGGGACAGAGAGAGGGGATAGGGAGGGAGATGAGGAGAGAGAAGGAGGGGTAGGGACAGAGAGAGGGGGTAGAGAGAGAGAGAGGAGGTAGGGACAAAGAGGAGGAGAGATGGAGGGGTAGGTACAGAGAGGAGGAGAGATGGAGAGAGAGAAGGAGGGGTAGGGAGAGAAAGGAGGAGAGATGGAGAGAGAGAAGGAGAGAGAGAGAGGGAGGGGTAGGGAGAGAGAGAGAGGGGGTAGGGAGAGAGAGGGGGGTAGGGAGAGAGAGAGGGGGTAGGGAGAGAGAGAGAGGGGGTAGGGAGAGAGAGAGGGGGTAGGGAGAGAGAGAGGGGGTAGGGGAGAGAGAGGGGGTAGGGAGAGAGAGAGAGGTGGGTAGGGAGAGAGAGAGAGGTGGGTAGGGAGAGAGAGAGGTGGGTAGGGAGAGAGAGAGGTGGGTAGGGAGAGAGAGAGAGGTGGGTAGGGAGAGAGAGAGAGGTGGGTAGGGAGAGAGAGAGGTGGGTAGGGAGAGAGAGAGAGGTGGGTAATGAGAGAGAAGAGGAATGAGAGAGAAGAGGAGAGAGAGGGGGTAGGGAGAGAGAAAGGTGGGTAGGGAGAGAAAGAATGAGGGGTAGGGACAGAGAGAGGGGATAGGGAGGGAGATGAGGAGAGAGAAGGAGGGGTAGGGACAGAGAGAGGGGGTAGAGAGAGAGAGGGGGTAGGGACAAAGAGGAGGAGAGATGGAGGGGTAGGGACAGAGAGGAGGAGAGATGGAGAGAGAGAAGGAGGGGTAGGGAGAGAAAGGAGGAGAGATGGAGAGAGAGAAGGAGGGGTAGGGAGAGAAAGGAGGAGAGATGGACGGGAGGGTAGGGAGAGGTAGAGATTCAGAGAGCATATACTGTAATGCAGAGGTGGATATTTATTTTTTAATTTAAATGTTTTAATTGAACCTTTATTTAACTAGGCAGGTCAGTTAAGAACAAATTCTTATTTACAACGACGGCCTAGGAACAGTGGGCTAACTGCCTTGTTCAGGGGAACAGTGGGCTAACTGCCTTGTTCAGGGGAACAGTGGGTTAACTGCCTTGTTCAGGGGAACAGTGGGTTAACTGCCTTGTTCAGGGGAACAGTGGGTTAACTGCCTTGTTCAAGGGAACAGTGGGTTGCCTTAACTGCCTTGTTCAAGGGTAGAACAACATATTTTTACCTTCTCAGCTCGGGGATTTGATCTAGCAACCCAACGCTCTAACCACTAGGCTACCTTCCTCTAACCACTAGGCTACCTGCCTC
The DNA here is from genome assembly GCF_018296145.1 of Oncorhynchus tshawytscha. Lineage (NCBI taxonomy): Eukaryota > Metazoa > Chordata > Actinopteri > Salmoniformes > Salmonidae > Oncorhynchus > Oncorhynchus tshawytscha. Next base: position 72,754 of record NW_024609316.1, read on the forward strand.
TAACCACTAGGCTAGCTGCCTCCAACCACTAGGCTAGCTGCCTCCAACCACTAGGCTAGCTGCCTCCAACCACTAGGTTACCTACCTTCTCTAACCACGAGGCTACCTAACTCTAACCACAAGGCTACCTGCCTCCTCTAACCACTAGGTTACCTGCCTTTAACCACTAGACTACCTGCTTCTTCTAACCACTAGACTACCTGCCTCCTCTAACCACTAGGCTACCTGCCTCCTCTAACCACTAGGCTACCTGCCTCCTCTAACCACTAGGCTACCTGCCTCCTCTAACCACTAGGCTACCTGCCTCCTCTAACCACTAGGCTACCTGCCTCCTCTAACCACTAGGCTACCTGCCTCCTCTAACCACTAGGCTACCTGCCTCCTCTAACCACTAGGCTACCTGCCTCCTCTAACCACTAGGCTACCTGCCTCCTCTAACCACTAGGCTACCTCCCTCCTCTAACCACTAGGCTACCTGCCTCCTCTAACCACTAGGCTACCTGCCTCCTCTAACCACTAGGCTACCTGCCTCCTCTAACCACTAGGCTACCTGGCTCCTCTAACCACTAGGCTACCTGGCTCCTCTAACCACTAGGCTACCTGCCTCCTCTAACCACTAGGCTACCTGCCTCCTCTAACCACTAGACTACCTGCCTCCTCTAACCACTAGGCTACCTGCCTCCTCTAACCACTAGGCTACCTGCCTCCTCTAACCACTAGGCTACCTGCCTCCTCTAACCACTAGGCTACCTGCCTCCTCTAACCACTAGGCTACCTGCCTCCTCTAACCACTAGGCTACCTGCCTCCTCTAACCACTAGGCTACCTGCCTCCTCTAACCACTAGACTACCTGCCTCCTCTAACCACTAGGCTACCTGCCTCCTCTAACCACTAGGCTACCTGCCTCCTCTAACCACTAGGCTACCTGCCTCCTCTAACCACTAGGCTACCTGCCTCCTCTAACCACTAGGCTACCTGCCTCCTCTAACCACTAGACTACCTGCCTCTAACCACTAGACTACCTGCCTCTAACCACAAGGCTACGTGTCGACCCACCTGTGTGTGTACACTATCTGTGTGTGGTGTAATGATGCATTGATGGCGGCCCAGAGCAAGGTTATCACAGATACACAGTACCAGTCAAAAGCTTGGACACTTACCCATTCAAGGGTTTTCTTCATTTTAAATATTTTCTACATTGTAGAATAACAAAACTATGAAATAACACATATGGAATCATGTAGTAACCACGGGAGAATACCAAGAGTGTGCAAAGCTTGCATCAAAGCAAAGGGTGGCTACTTTGAAGAATCTCAAATATAAAATACATGTTGATTTGTTTAACACTTTTTTACCACATGATTCCATATGTGTTATTTCAAAGTGTTGATGTCTTCACTGTTATTCTACAGTGTAAAAATAAAGAAACGTTTTTGAATGAGTAGGTGTGTCCATACTTTTGACTGGTACTGTACATCAGTTGTTATCATCCAACCCTTATAGCACTGATCAGAACCTTGTTGGGCCAACGGTTTCTGCATTATGATGCATTAACATGACACTACAACATTCTATTACAGCCATGTTAGAACCCCATTAACATGACACTACAACATTCTATATCAGCCATGTTAGAACCCCATTAACATGACACTACAACATTCTATATCAGCCATGTTAGAACCCCATTAACATGACACTACAACATTCTATAGCAGCCATGTTAGAACCCCATTAACATGACACTACAACATTCTATAACAGCCATGTTAGAACCCCATTAACACAACACTACAACATTCTATAACAGCCATGTTAGAACCCCATTAACATGACACTACAACATTCTATAGCAGCCATGTTAGAACCCCATTAACATGACACTACAACATTCTATAACAGTCATGTTAGAACCCCATTAACATGACACTACAACATTCTATAACAGCCATGTTAGAACCCCATTAACATGACACTACAACATTCTATAACCCCATTAACACGACACTACAACATTCTATAACCCCATTAACATGACACTACAACATTCTATAACCCCATTAACATGACACTACAACATTCTATAACAGCCATGTTAGAACCCCATTAACATGACACTACAACATTCTATAACAGCCATGTTAGAACCCCATTAACATGACACTACAACATTCTATAACCCCATTAACATGACACTACAACATTCTATAACCCCATTAACATGACACTACAACATTCTATAACAGCCATGTTAGAACCCCATTAACACAACACTACAACATTCTATAACAGCCATGTTAGAACCCCATTAACATGACACTACAACATTCTGTAGCAGCCATGTTAGAACCCCATTAACATGACACTACAACATTCTATAGCAGCCATGTTAGAACCCCATTAACATGACACTACAACATTCTATAACAGCCATGTTAGAACCCCATTAACATGACACTACAACATTCTATAACAGCCATGTTAGAACCCCATTAACATGACACTACAACATTCTATTACAGCCATGTTAGAACCCCATTAACATGACACTACAACATTCTATATCAGCCATGTTAGAACCCCATTAACATGACACTACAACATTCTATATCAGCCATGTTAGAACCCTATTAACATTACATGGGGAATGATGATATGTTACTGAATGTCTAGAATTGGAACAATATTCAACATTCTAAAAGTTGGCCTAATTCTCTAAATTAGTTCCCATGTTGGTCCCATGTTTCATGAGCTGAAATAAAAGATCCCAGAAATGTTACATACGCACAAAAAGCTTATCTCTCTCAAATTTTGAGCAGTTTTTTTTTTTTTACATCCCTGTCAATGAGCATATCAAGAAGCTGATTAAACAGCATGATCATTACACAGTTATGGGGGTCTTGTGCTGGGGACAATAAAAGGCCACTCTAAAATGTGAAATACAATGCCACAATTGTCTCAAGTTCTCTTTTTTTTGTGAATTTCCTCCCTTTTCTCCCCAATTTCGTGGTATCCGATTGTTAGTAGCTACTATCTTTTCTCATCGCTACAACTCCCGTACCGGCTCGGGAGAGACGAAGGTTGAAAGTCATACGTCCTCCGATACCCAACCCAACCAAACCGCACTGCTTCTTAACACAGCGCCATCCAACCCGGAAGCCAGCTGCACCAATGTGTCGGAGGAAACACCGTGCACCTGGCGACCTTGGTTAGCGCGCACTGCACCCGGCCCGCCACAGGAGTCGCTGGTGCGCGATGCAGTGCCGTAGACCACTGCGCCACCCGGGAGGCCCCCAGTTGTCTCAAGTTTTAAGGGAAAGTGCAATTGGCATCTGACTGCAGGAATGTCCACTAGAGCTGTTGCCAGATAATTAAATGTTAGTTTATGTACCATAAGCCGCCTCCAACATCGTTTTAGAGAACGTGGCAGTACGTCCAACCGGCCTCACAACCGCAGACCACATGTATGGCGTGGAGTATATAGGGCTCTGGCCCTGTTATATTGTTGTCCAGTATATAGGGCTCTGGCCCTGTTATATTGTTGTCCAGTATATAGGGCTCTGACCCTGTTATATTGTTGTCCAGTATATAGGGCTCTGACCCTGTTATATTGTTGTCCAGTATATAGGGCTCTGACCCTGTTATATTGTTGTCCAGTATATAGGGCTCTGACCCTGTTATATTGTTGTCCAGTATATAGGGCTCTGACCCTGCCTGTCACAATGAGCCGTACTCAATTCTGAGCACATACTGTACTTTGTCATACTGTGTATTTCTGCTAGCTTGTCCCCTTTAATCTCTGCAGCATATGGTACTGCAAGCCTTGGGGAGCGAAAGAGGGAGGGAGGGGTGCTGGCTTTCAGCCGAGAGGAAACAAATATGACAGGCTAGGAGTCTTCTCTGTAGCCTGTCAGAATCTGTACTGTCTGTCTGTCCCGGCCCGTCCGTCCGTCTCCAGTACCTTCTAGTTCAGGTGTAGTTGCCTGTCTAGTTCAGGTGTAGTTGCCTGTCTAATTCAGGTGTAGTTGCCTGTCTAATTCAGGTGTAGTTGTCTGTCTAGTCCAGGTGTAGTTGTCTGTCTAGTCCAGTTGTAGTTGCCTGTCTAGTCCAGGTGTAGTTGTCTGTCTAGTCCAGGTGTAGTTGTCTGTCTAGTCCAGGTGTAGTTGTCTGTCTAGTCCAGGTGTAGTTGTCTGTCTAGTCCAGGTGTAGTTGTCTGTCTAGTCCAGGTGTAGTTGCCTGTCTAGTTCAGGTGTAGTTGTCTGTCTAGTTCAGGTGTAGTTGTCTGTCTAGTTCAGGTGTAGTTGCCTGTCTAGTTCAGGTGTAGTTGCCTGTCTAGTTCAGGTGTAGTTGCCTGTCTAGTTCAGGTGTAGTTGCCTGTCTAGTTCAGGTGTAGTTGTCTGTCTAGTTCAGGTGTAGTTGTCTGTCTAGTTCAGGTGTAGTTGCCTGTCTAGTTCAGGTGTAGTTGCCTGTCTAGTTCAGGTGTAGTTGCCTGTCTAGTTCAGGTGTAGTTGCCTGTCTAGTTCAGGTGTAGTTGCCTGTCTAGTTCAGGTGTAGTTGTCTGTCTAGTTCAGGTGTAGTTGTCTGTCTAGTTCAGGTGTAGTTGCTTGTCTAGTTCAGGTGTAGTTGCCTGTGTAGTTGCATGTCTAGTTCAGGTGTAGTTGCCTGTCTAGTTCAGGTGTAGTTGCCTGTCTAGTTCAGGTGTAGTTGCCTGTCTAGTTCAGGTGTAGTTGCCTGTCTAGTTCAGGTGTAGTTGTCTGTCTAGTTCAGGTGTAGTTGTCTGTCTAGTTCAGGTGTAGTTGCCTGTCTAGTTCAGGTGTAGTTGCCTCTATAGTTCAGGTGTAGTTGTCTGTCTAGTTCAGGTGTAGTTGTCTGTCTAGTTCAGGTGTAGTTGCCTGTCTAGTTCAGGTGTAGTTGCCTGTCTAGTTCAGGTGTAGTTGCCTGTCTAGTTCAGGTGTAGTTGCCTCTATAGTTCAGGTGTAGTTTTCTGTCTAGTTCAGGTGTAGTTGTCTGTCTAGTTCAGGTGTAGTTGCCTGTCTAGTTCAGGTGTAGTTGCCTGTCTAGTTCAGGTGTAGTTGTCTGTCTAGTTCAGGTGTAGTGTCCTGTCTAGTTCAGGTGTAGTTGCCTGTCTAGTTCAGGTGTAGTTGTCTGTCTAGTTCAGGTGTAGTTGCCTGTCTAGTTCAGGTGTAGTTGCCTCTATAGTTCAGGTGTGGTTGTCTGTCTAGTTCAGGTGTGGTTGCCTGTCTAGTTCAGGTGTAGTTGTCTGTCTAGTTCAGGTGTAGTTGCCTGTCTAGTTCAGGTGTAGTTGCCTGTCTAGTTCAGGTGTAGTTGCCTGTCTAGTTCAGGTGTAGTTGCCTGTCTAGTTCAGGTGTAGTTGCCTGTCTAGTTCAGGTGTAGTTGCCTGTCTAGTTCAGGTGTAGTTGCCTGTCTAGTTCAGGTGTAGTTGCCTGTCTAGTTCAGGTGTAGTTGTCTGTCTAGTTCAGGTGTAGTTGCCTGTCTAGTTCAGGTGTAGTTGCCTCTATAGTTCAGGTGTGGTTGTCTGTCTAGTTCAGGTGTGGTTGCCTGTCTAGTTCAGGTGTAGTTGTCTGTCTAGTTCAGGTGTAGTTGCCTGTCTAGTTCAGGTGTAGTTGCCTGTCTAGTTCAGGTGTAGTTGCCTGTCTAGTTCAGGTGTAGTTGCCTGTCTAGTTCAGGTGTAGTTGCCTGTCTAGTTCAGGTGTAGTTGCCTGTCTAGTTCAGGTGTAGTTGCCTGTCTAGTTCAGGTGTAGTTGTCTGTCTAGTTCAGGTGTAGTTGCCTGTCTAGTTCAGGTGTAGTTGCCTAGCTAGTTCAGGTGTAGTTGCCTGTCTAGTTCAGGTGTAGTTGCCTGTCTAGTTCAGGTGTAGTTGCCTGTCTAGTTCAGGTGTAGTTGTCTGTCTAGTTCAGGTGTAGTTGCCTAATTCCCAGTGAGGCTGATGCGGAGGCAAACTGCTGTGACAACCAGCTCTCACAGTCTCACGTCAGAATTAGACGTTCCTACTCGGTTTTTCTAACGTCAAATTTTAAAAGGTGTTTAAACATCAAATGTAAAAAGTATTTAAGGTTTTAAGTTCAGGCATTAACGCTGAATAAATAAATGACTTTATATCACTGGATTCGAACATGTTCACTGTTGCCCTTTGTGGCTGCTTTCCACTTAATCTGCCGACGTCCTCATGGATGTACGTCGAATACTGACTTGTATCACGAGTGACCTGGCTGGCTGTGAAGCCCTCTAGAGGTAGGGAGAGAGCAACTCTAGCTGAATAATGTAAGATTTTCTCTCTCGTTCCCTCTCGTTCTCTCTCTCCCTCCAGTTCTCTCTCTCGTTCTCTCTCTCGTTTTCTCCCTCTCCTTCTTTCTCCCTCTCCTTCTTTCTCCCTCTCCTTCTTTCTCCCTCTCCTTCTTTCTCCCTCTCCTTCTTTCTCCCTCTCCTTCTTTCTCTCCCTCGTTCTTTCTCTCCCTCGTTCTTTCTCCCTCGTTCTTTCTCCCTCGTTCTTTCTCCCTCGTTCTTTCTCCCTCGTTCTTTCTCCCTCGTTCTTTCTCCCTCTCGCTCTCTCTCATGCCACTCAACCTGATCGGCTTAAGTGAAGTAGGTCTCCTGCTGTGTAAAATAGGAGAGAGTAAATCGGTCTACGTCATCCCTGGACTAAATGTCTTGTCATAAATTGTTATAATCAACGTTCAAGTACAGGACGCCTGTGAGTTGCTATTTGTTATAAAACTGCTACAGTACTTTAATTAGGTGCTCACAATGTGCTACTCTATAATAACTACAATTAACATTAAATGTAATGAATTCTAGGTAATTTAAAAGCTTTTCTAGTAGTTCTATAGATGTGTAATAATGAGACTCTACTCTCTCTTTCAGGACAGTTCCATATTCTATAGTTCTAAGGTTCCATATTCCATAGTTCTAAGGTTCCATATTCTATAGTTCTAGGGTTCCACATTCTATAGTTCTAAGGTTCCACATTCTATAGTTCTAAGGTTCCATATTCTATAGTTCTTAGGTTTCATATTCCAACATGTTCCTACTCATCCATAGAACATGAGCCAGTCAACACCAGCTGCTAGTTGAACATAACAGAACAGAAGACAGGCAATGTGGTGTTGCGCTCTCTCTCTGTGTGTGTGTGTGTGTGTGTGTGTGTGTGTGTGTGTGTGTGTGTGTGTGTGTGAGAGAGGCAGAACAGTGGAAAAAATAACAGAATTGGTCTGACTGTAAACGCAGCCATAGAAAGCTATCCTAGAGAAAAGCCAAGATGACAGATGGATAGAATTATATAGAAAAGAGAGAGAAGACAACGAGAAAGATAGGTGAGGGAGGGAAGGGAAGGAGAGAAAGAATTAGCAGCAAGACTTGTTACCACAAGAAAAGGGCAACCAGTGAAGTACAAACACCATTGTAAATACAACCCATATTTATGTTAATTTATTTTCCCTTTTGTACTTTAACCATTTGCACATCTTTACAACACTGTATAAAGACATATGACATTTGAAATGTCTTTATTCTTTTGGAACTTCTGTGAGTGCAACGTTTACTGTTAATTCTTTAGTGTTCATTTCACTTTTGTTGATTATCTATTTCACTTGTTTTGGCAATGTAAACATATGTTTGCCTTGCCAATAAAGGCCCTTAAATTGAATTTGAGTGAGAGAGAGTGAGGTATGCTATGCATCGACTACAGCTCAGCATTCAACACCATAGTACCCTCCAAACTCGTCATCAAGCTCGAGACCCTGGGTCTCGACCCCGCCCTGTGCAACTGGGTCTTGGACTTCCTGACGGGCCGCCCCCAGGTGGTGAGGGTAGGTAACAACATCTCCACCTCGCTGATCCTCAACACTGGGGCCCCACAAGGGTGCGTTCTGAGCCCTCCCCTGTACTCCCTGTTCACCCACGACTGCGTGGCCACGCACGCCTCCAACTCAATCATCAAGTTTGCGGACGACACTACAGTGGTAGGCTTGATTACCAATAACGACGAGACGGCCTACAGGGAGGAGGTGAGGGCCCTCGGAGTGTGGTGTCAGGAAAATAACCTCACACTCATCGTCAACAAAACTAAGGAGATGATTGTGGACTTCAGGAAACAGCAGAGGGAGCACCCCCCTATCCACATCGATGGGACAGTAATGGAGAGGGTAGCAAGTTTTAAGTTCCTTGGCGTACACATCACAGACAAACTGAATTGGTCCACCCACACAGACACCGTCGTGAAGAAGGCGCAGCAGCGCCTCTTCAACCCCCTGAAATTCGGCTTGTCACCAAAAACACTCAAACTTCTACAGATGCACAATCGAGAGCATCACCGCCTGGTACGGCAACTGCTCCCCCCACAACCGTAAGGCTCTCCAGAGAGTAGTGAGGTCTGCACAACGCATCACCGGGGGCAAACTACTTGCCCTCCAGGACACCTACACCACCCGATGCTACAGGAAGGCCATAAAGATCATCAAGGACATCAACCACCCGAGCCACTGCCTGTTCACCCCGCTGTCATCCAGAAGGCGAGGTCAGTACAGGTGCATCAAAGCTGGGACCGAGAGACTGAAAAACAGCTTCTATCTCAAGGCCATCAGACTGTTAAACAGCCACCACTAACATTGAGTGGCTGCTGCCAACACACTGACTCAACTCCAGCCACTTTAATAATGGGAATTGATGGAAATTGATGTAAAATATATCACTAGCCACTTTAAACAATGCTACTTAATATAATGTTTACATACCCTATATGACTCTCATACGTATATACTGTACTCTATACCATTTACTGCATCCTTATGTAATACATGTATCACTAGCCACTTTAACTATGCCACTTGGTTTACATACTCATCTCATATGTATATACTGTACTCGATACCATCTACTGTATCTTGCCTATGCCGTTCTGTACCATCACTCATTCATATATCTTTATGTACATATTCTTTATCCCTTTACACTTGTGTGTATAAGGTAGTAGTTGTGGAATTGTTAGTTAGATTACTTGTTGGTTATTACTGCATTGTCAGAACTAGAAGCACAAGCATTTCGCTACACTCGCACTAACATCTGCTAACCATGTGTATGTGACAAATAACATTTGATTTGATTTGAGATAATTAACAACAATGACAAATGGTTTGATGAAGAATGCAAAAACCTAAGAAGGAAATGGAGAAACCTGTCCAACCAAAAACATAGAGACCCAGAAAACCTGAGCCTACTCCTTCACTATGGTGAATCACTAAAACAATACAGAAATACACCACAGAAAGAGAAGGAACAGCACGTCAGAAATCAGCTCAATGTAATTGAAGAATCCATAGAATCTAACCACTTCTGGGAAAATTAGAACACACTAAACAAACAAGAACACGAAGAGTCGCCTTTTATGTGATGATTTTACTACCGCTTGTGGGACATTTCCTTTGAAGGTATAAATAACAGACAGTGACTGACAGGTTGTCACACACGTCACAGTTACAAATAGTAGCTAGCTAGAAATTGCAAAGAAAAGCGAAGTTCCTTTATTGAGGTATGAGGGAAAGCTGTGTGCAAAGCATCGCTGTCTGGAAAGACTACAACTTGTCCTGACACTTCCAGACGAAGCATGAAGAGAAATATAGGAATATGTCTTCTGAGCAGAGGGCAAGTGCATCCAAAGAGTTGCTTCCTCAGTTGAAAAAGCAGCAGGAACTTTAAAGAAAAACTGCATTCAGAAAACAATGGAATTGCTGTGCACAAAACAATGGAATTGCTGTGCACAAAACAATGGAATTGCTGTCCACAAAACAATGGAATTGCTGTCCACAAAACAATGGAATTGCTGTCCACAAAACAATGGAATTGCTGTCCACAAAACAATGGAATTGCTGTGCACAAAACAATGGAATTGCTGTGCACAAAACAATGGAATTGCTGTGCACAAAACAATGGAATTGCTGTGCACAAAACAATGGAATTGCTGTGCACAAAACAATGGAATTGCTGTGCACAAAACAATGGAATTGCTGTCCACAAAACAATGGAATTGCTGTCCACAAAACAATGGAATTGCTGTGCACAAAACAATGGAATTGCTGTCCACAAAACAATGGAATTGCTGTCCACAAAACAATGGAATTGCTGTCCACAAAACAATGGAATTGCTGTGCACAAAACAATGGAATTGCTGTGCACAAAACAATGGAATTGCTGTCCACAAAACAATGGAATTGCTGTGCACAAAACAATGGAAAAAATGCTAAACATATCAAGCCATTCGTGACTAAATAATTAAATCATAATAATAATGAATTAAATAATGTTTCATTGACTCTGCAGCAATACTTTGCCCCGACAAGAAAGAGCTGTTTGAAAATGTTTCCCTGTCAAGACGAACAGTGTTGAGGACATCGCAGAAAATATGGAACCACAGTTGAAAGATAAAGGTAAAGGATTTCACCTATTGCTCCTTGGCCCTGGATGAGACCAGTGATGCACGTGACACGGCGCAGTTGTTGATATTCTTACGAGGTCATAACCCCAGACTTTGAAATTACATTGCTGTCAATGAAGAGCACAACCACAGGGGCAGATTTATTGGAGGAGGTTAATAAGTCTGTGGCAAAGCTGGGACTGAGTTTTGAAAAGTTATCCAGTATGACCACTGATGGCTGCCCAAATCTGACAGAAAGAAAACGTCTTTTGAAAAGGACACAAGATCAAGTAGCTGAGCTGAACTCAGTTAAAACAAAAATAGTCGCTATTCGTCTGCGAATGTGGTCCATGTTGTGGAAACAGTCACTAAAGTGGGAAACTTCAAAAGAGCAAAATCTTTAAACCACAGGCAGTTTGTCTCACTGTTGGATGAGGCAGAGTCCGGTCATGCAGATCTCCCCTGCCACACAAACATAAGAGATGGCTGAGTTTGGGGAAGGTGCTTAAAATGTTGTGGGTCCTGAAGTCGGAGATTGCGGAGTTTTTGCAATGAAAGGCAAATATGTGGATTTCCCTCAACTGCGAGATAAAGAATGGTTGGCTGATATTGCCTTCACCGTGGACATCATGGCCGTCATGAATGAACTGAATTCCAAACTACAAGGGATCGGCCATTTTGTACATCAGATGTACAGCCTTGTCAAAGCCTTCAAGGGAAAATGACTCCTCCTGACCCACCAAGTAGAAGACAACAATCTCACCCACCTTCTGACACTACTAGTCTGTTCCCTATCAGACGACCTTCTGACACTACTAGTCTGTTCCCTATCAGATGACACTACTAGTCTGTTCCCTATCAGACGACCTTCTGACACTACTAGTCTGTTCCCTATCAGACGACCTTCTGACACTACTAGTCTGTTCCCTATCAGATGACCTTCTGACACTACTAGTCTGTTCCCTATCAGATGACCTACCGACACTACTAGTCTGTTCCCTATCAGATGACCTTCTGACACTACTAGTCTGTTCCCTATCAGATGACCTTCTGACACTACTAGTCTGTTCCCTATCAGATGACCTACCGACACTACTAGTCTGTTCCCTATCAGATGACCTTCTGACACTACTAGTCTGTTCCCTATCAGATGACCTTCTGACACTACTAGTCTGTTCCCTATCAGATGACAACAATCTCACCTTCCTTCCGACACTACTAGTCTGTTCCCTATCAGATGACAACAACACCTTCCTTCCGACACTACTAGTCTGTTCCCTATCAGATGACCTTCCGACACTACTAGTCTGTTCCCTATCAGATGATGACACTACTAGTCTGTTCCCTATCAGATTACCTTCTGACACTACTAGTCTGTTCCCTATCAGATTACCTTCTGACACTACTAGTCTGTTCCCTATCAGATGACCTTCCGACACTACTAGTCTGTTCCCTATCAGATGACCTTCCGACACTACTAGTCTGTTCCCTATCAGATGACCTTCCGACACTACTAGTCTGTTCCCTATCAGATGACCTTCTGACACTACTAGTCTGTTCCCTATCAGATGACCTTCTGACACTACTAGTCTGTTCCCTATCAGATGACCTTCCGACACTACTAGTCTGTTCCCTATCAGATGACCTTCTGACACTACTAGTCTGTTCCCTATCAGATTACCTTGACACTACTAGTCTGTTCCCTATCAGATGACCTTCTGACACTACTAGTCTGTTCCCTATCAGATGACCTTCTGACACTACTAGTCTGTTCCCTATCAGATGACCTTCTGACACTACTAGTCTGTTCCCTATCAGATGACACTACTAGTCTGTTCCCTATCAGATGACACTACTAGTCTGTTCCCTATCAGATGACACTACTAGTCTGTTCCCTATCAGATGACCTTCTGACACTACTAGTCTGTTCCCTATCAGACGACACTACTAGTCTGTTCCCTATCAGATGACCTTCTGACAGTACTAGTCTGTTCCCTATCAGATGACCTGACACTACTAGTCTGTTCCCTATCAGACGACACGACACTACTAGTCTGTTCCCTATCAGACGACACTACTAGTCTGTTCCCTATCAGATGACCTTCAGACACTACTAGTCTGTTCCCTGTCAGATGACACTACTAGTCTGTTCCCTATCAGATGACCTACCGACACTACTAGTCTGTTCCCTATCAGATGACCTACCGACACTACTAGTCTGTTCCCTATCAGATGACCTTCTGACACTACTAGTCTGTTCCCTGTCAGATGACACTACTAGTCTGTTCCCTATCAGATGACCTACTGACACTACTAGTCTGTTCCCTATAAGATGACCTACCGACACTACTAGTCTGTTCCCTATCAGATGACACTACTAGTCTGTTCCCTATCAGATGACACTACTAGTCTGTTCCCTATCAGATGACAACAATCTCCCCACCTTCCGACACTACTAGTCTGTTCCTTATCAGATGACCTTCTGACACTACTAGTCTGTTCCCTATCAGATGACCTTCTGACACTACTAGTCTGTTCCCTATCAGATGACCTGACACTACTAGTCTGTTCCCTATCAGACGACACTACTAGTCTGTTCCCTATCAGATGACACTACTAGTCTGTTCCCTATCAGATGACACTACTAGTCTGTTCCCTATCAGATGACACTACTAGTCTGTTCCCTATCAGATGACCTTCTGACACTACTAGTCTGTTCCCTATCAGACGACACTACTAGTCTGTTCCCTATCAGATGACCTTCTGACAGTACTAGTCTGTTCCCTATCAGATGACACTACTAGTCTGTTCCCTATCAGATGACCTTCAGACACTACTAGTCTGTTCCCTGTCAGATGACACTACTAGTCTGTTCCCTATCAGATGACCTACCGACACTACTAGTCTGTTCCCTATCAGATGACCTGACACTACTAGTCTGTTCCCTATCAGATGACCTTCTGACACTACTAGTCTGTTCCCTATCAGATGACACTACTAGTCTGTTCCCTATCAGATGACCTACCGACACTACTAGTCTGTTCCCTATCAGATGACCTACCGACACTACTAGTCTGTTCCCTATCAGATGACACTACTAGTCTGTTCCCTATCAGATGACACTACTAGTCTGTTCCCTATCAGATGACAACAGTCTGACCCACCTTCTGACACTACTAGTCTGTTCCCTATCAGATGACCTTCCGACACTACTAGTCTGTTCCCTATCAGATGACACTACTAGTCTGTTCCCTATCAGATGACAACAGTCTGACCCACCTTCTGACACTACTAGTCTGTTCCCTATCAGATGACCTACGACACTACTAGTCTGTTCCTATCAGATGACACTACTAGTCTGTTGACAGATGACAACAGTCTGACCCACCTTCTGACACTACTAGTCTGTTCCCTATCAGATGACCTACTGACACTACTAGTCTGTTCCCTATCAGATGACCTTCTGACACTACTAGTCTGTTCCCTATCAGATGACCTTCTGACACTACTAGTCTGTTCCCTATCAGATGACCTTCTGACACTACTAGTCTGTTCCCTATCAGATGACCTTCTGACACTACTAGTCTGTTCCCTATCAGACGACCTTCTGACACTACTAGTCTGTTCCCTATCAGACGACCTTCTGACACTACTAGTCTGTTCCCTATCAGATGACAACAATCTCACCCACCTTCCGACACTACTAGTCTGTTCCCTATCAGACGACCTTCTGACACTACTAGTCTGTTCCCTATCAGATGACAACAATCTCACCCACCTTCCGACACTACTAGTCTGTTCCCTATCAGATGACAACAGTCTGACCCACCTTCCGACACTACTAGTCTGTTCCCTATCAGATGACAACAGTCTGACCCACCTTCCGACATCACTAGTCTGTTCCCTATCAGATGACAACAGTCTGACCCACCTTCCGACACTACTAGTCTGTTCCCTATCAGATGACAACAGTCTGACCCACCTTCCGACACTACTAGTCTGTTCCCTATCAGATGACAACAGTCTGACCCACCTTCCGACATCACTAGTCTGTTCCCTATCAGATGACAACAGTCTGACCCACCTTCTGACACTACTAGTCTGTTCCCTATCAGATGACAACAGTCTGACCCACCTTCTGACACTACTAGTCTGTTCCCTATCAGATGACAACAGTCTGACCCACCTTCTGACACTACTAGTCTGTTCCCTATCAGATGACCTGACACTACTAGTCTGTTCCCTATCAGATGATGACACTACCAGTCTGTTCCCTATCAGATGACACTACTAGTCTGTTCCCTATCAGATGACACTACTAGTCTGTTCCCTATCAGATGACACTACTAGTCTGTTCCCTATCAGATGACACTACTAGTCTGTTCCCTATCAGATGACCAGAGGGAGAAGTATACATCTCTGCTGTGTGCTTTGAACGGGGAGTTTTCTCATCGTTTTGAGGATTTCAAAGTGTTGGAAAATACATGTTGGTTTTCTCTCCTTTCACCTTCAATGTGGATAACGCTCCCACTGACCTGCAACTTGAGCTGATCGAGCTTCAGTCTGATGCAGTGATTGGAGAACTATTCAAAACAATGTCACTGAGGTTCTATGCATCTCTCGATGAACACAACTGTCTGAAGAATAGGAGTCAGCTCAGAAGATGTTTGGGTCAACCTATGCATGTGAACAGACAGATCATCTCTTACCGACTCTCTGACATCAGAAACTACACCTAGACTTCACTGCTCTCGTCAATGCCCATCAGACTCAAACTGATTGAGGAGTTTAAATGTCATTTTTCACACCAGCCTTCACTTTGGCTCCTCCTCCTGTCCAGGCGTTTGGCGTCGCCGGCCGTCTAGCTGCTGCCGAACCTGCTGCTGGCAACAAACGCCCTTCACTCATCAACCCCGGACTGGTCTCGTCATCATTACACACACCAGGTTCCAATCCCCACTCTATCACTGTATATACTGTTGAAGTCGGAAGTTTACATACACTTAGGTTGGAGTCATTAAAACTAGTTTTTCAACCACTCCACTAACTATCTTGTTAACAAACTATAGTTTTGGCATGACGGTTAGGACATCTACTTTGTCCATGACATAAGTAATTTTTCCAACAATTGTTTACAGACAGATTATTTCACTTACAATTCACTGTATCACAAGTCCAGCGGGTCAGAAGTTTACATCGACTAAGTTGACTGCGCCTTTATACAGCAAGGAAAATGACAGAAAATGATGTCATGTCTCTAGAAGCTTCTGATAGGCTAATTGACATCATTTGAGTCAATTGGAGGTGTACCTGTGGATGTATTTCAATGTCTACCTTCAAACTCAGTGCCTCTTTGCTTGCCATCATGAGAAAATCAAAAGAAATCAACCAAGACCTCAGAAAAAAATTGTAGACCTTCACACGTCTGGTTCACCATTGGGAGCAATTTCCAAAAGCCTGAAGGTACCACGTTCATATAATAATAAAATCATAAATAAACACCATGGGACCACGCAGCCGTCATACCGCTCAGGAAGGAGACACGTTCTGTCTCCTAGAAATGAACATACTTTGGTGCGAAAAGTGCAAATCAATCCCAGAACAACAGCAAAGGACCTTGTGAAGATGCTGGAGGAAACAGGTAATAAAAAGTATCTATATCCACAGTAAAATGAGTCCTATATTGACATAACCTGAAAGGACGCTCAGCAAGGAAGAAGCCACTGCTTCAAAACCGCCATAAAAAAACAGACTACGGTTTGCAACTGCACATGGGGACAAAGATTGTTCTTTTTGGAGAAATGTCCTCTGGTCTGATGAAACAAAAATAGAACTGTTTGGCCATAATGACCATCGTTATGATTGGAGGAAAAAGGGGGAGGCTTGCAAGCCGAAGAACACCATCCCAACTGTGAAACACAGGGGTGGCAGCATCATGTTGTGGGGGTTCTTTGCTACTGCTAGTGTACTGCTCCTGCAAGTGTACTGCTAGTGTACTGCTACTGCTACTGCTAGTGTACTGCTACTGCTAGTATACTGCTCCTGCTAGTGTACTGCTCCTGCTAGTGTACTGCTAGTGTACTGCTCCTGCTAGTGTACTGCTACTGCTAGTGTACTGCTACTGCTAGTATACTGCTCCTGCTAGTGTACTGCTAGTGTACTGCTAGTGTACTGCTCCTGCAAGTGTACTGCTAGTGTACTGCTACTGCTAGTGTACTGCTACTGCAAGTGTACTGCTAGTGTACTGCTCCTGCTAGTGTACTGCTACTGCTAGTGTACTGCTAGTGTACTGCTGCTAGTGTACTGCTAGTGTACTGCTACTGCTAGTGTACTGCTACTGCTAGTGTACTGCTAGTGTACTGCTAGTGTACTGCACAGTGTACTGCTACTGCTAGTGTACTGCTACTGCTAGTATACTGTCCTGCTAGTGTACTGCTAGTGTACTGCTACTGCTAGTGTACTGCTAGTGTACTGCTCCTGCTAGTGTACTGCTAGTGTACTGCTACTGCTAGTGTACTGCTACTGCTAGTGTACTGCTACTGCTAGTGTACTGCTACTGCTAGTGTACTGCTACTGCTAGTGTACTGTACTGCTAGTGTACTGTACTGCTAGTGTACTGCTCCTGCTAGTGTACTGCTAGTGTACTGCTACTGCTAGTGTACTGCTAGTATACTGCTCCTGCTAGTGTACTGCTAGTGTACTGCTCCTGCTAGTGTACTGCTAGTGTACTGCTACTGCTAGTGTACTGCTACTGCTAGTGTACTGCTCCTGCTGTACTAGTGTACTGCTACTGCTAGTGTACTGCTACTGCTAGTGTACTGCTAGTGTACTGCTAGTGTACTGCTAGTGTACTGCTACTGCTAGTGTACTGCTACTGCTAGTGTACTGCTAGTGTACTGCTCCTGCTAGTGTACTGCTCCTGCTAGTGTACTGCTAGTGCTAGTGTACTGCTAGTGTACTGCTACTGCTAGTGTACTGCTCCTGCTAGTGTACTGCTAGTGTACTGCTCCTGCTAGTGTACTGCTAGTGTACTGCTACTGCTAGTGTACTGCTACTGCTAGTGTACTGCTACTGCTAGTGTACTGCTCCTGCTAGTGTACTGCTACTGCTAGTGTACTGCTAGTGTACTGCTAGTGTACTGCTAGTGTACTGCTCCTGCTAGTGTACTGCTAGTGTACTACTGCTAGTGTACTGCTACTGCTACTGCTAGTGTACTGCTAGTGTACTGCTAGTGTACTGCTACTGCTAGTGTACTGCTAGTGTACTGCTAGTGTACTGCTACTGTACTAGTGTACTGCTACTGCTAGTGTACTGCTAGTGTACTGCTAGTGTACTGCTCCTGCTAGTGTACTGCTAGTGTACTGCTACTGCTAGTGTACTGCTCCTGCTAGTGTACTGCTAGTGCTAGTGTACTGCTAGTGTACTGCTAGTGTACTGCTACTGCTAGTGTACTGCTAGTGTACTGCTACTGCTAGTGTACTGCTCCTGCTAGTGTACTGCTAGTGTACTGCTACTGCTAGTGTACTGCTACTGCTAGTGTACTGCTACTGCTAGTGTACTGCTCCTGCTAGTGTACTGCTAGTGTACTGCTACTGCTAGTGTACTGCTACTGCTAGTGTACTGCTAGTGTACTGCTACTGCTAGTGTACTGCTACTGCTAGTATACTGCTCCTGCTAGTGTACTGCTAGTGTACTGCTAGTGTACTGCTCCTGCTAGTGTACTGCTAGTGTACTGCTACTGCTAGTGTACTGCTACTGCTAGTATACTGCTCCTGCTAGTGTACTGCTAGTGTACTGCTCCTGCTAGTGTACTGCTAGTGTACTGCTGCTACTGTACTGCTAGTGTACTGCTACTGCTAGTGTACTGCTCCTGCTAGTGTACTGCTAGTGTACTGCTCCTGCTAGTGTACTGCTAGTGTACTGCTACTGCTAGTGAACTGCTAGTGTAGTGCTACTGCTGTACTGCTAGTGTGTACTGCTAGTGTACTGCTCCTGCTAGTGTACTGCTAGTGTACTGCTACTGCTAGTGTACTGCTAGTGTACTGCTACTGCTAGTGTACTGTGTACTGCTGTGTAGTGTACTGCTAGTGTACTGCTAGTGTACTGCTACTGCTAGTGTACTAGTGTACTGCTACTGCTAGTGTACTGCTAGTGTACTGCTACTGCTAGTGTACTGCTCTGCTAGTATACTGCTCCTGCTAGTGTACTGCTGCTAGTGTACTGCTAGTGTACTGCTACTGTACTGCTACTGCTAGTGTACTGCTAGTGTACTGCTAGTGTACTGCTCCTGCTAGTACTGTACTGCTAGTGTACTGCTAGTGTACTGCTAGTGTACTGCTCCTGCTAGTGTACTGCTACTGCTAGTGTACTGCTACTGCTAGTGTACTGCTACTGCTAGTGTACTGCTAGTGTACTGCTACTGCTAGTGTACTGCTCCTGCTAGTGTACTGCTAGTGTACTGCTACTGCTAGTGTACTGCTACTGCTAGTGTACTGCTAGTGTACTGCTACTGCTAGTGTACTGCTACTGCTAGTGTGTACTGCTAGTGTACTGCTAGTGTACTGCTACTGCTAGTGTACTGCTAGTGTACTGCTAGTACTGCTACTGCTAGTGTACTGCTACTGCAAGTGTACTGCTACTGCTAGTGTACTGCTAGTGTACTGCTCCTGCTATGTGTACTGCTAGTGTACTGCTACTGCTAGTGTATTGCTACTGCTAGTGTACTGCTACTGCTAGTGTACTGCTAGTGTACTGCTAGTGTACTGCTAGTGTACTGCTAGTGTACTGCTGTGTACTGCTACTGCTAGTGTACTGCTCCTGCTAGTGTACTGCTAGTCCTGCTACTGTGTACTGCTACTGCTAGTGTACTGCTAGTGTACTGCTACTGTAGTGCTACTGCTAGTGTACTGCTCCTGCTAGTGTACTGCTAGTGTACTGCTCCTGCTAGTGTACTGCTGGCTAGTGTACTGCTAGTGTAGTGTACTGCTAGTGTACTGCTACTGCTAGTGTACTGTACTGCTAGTGTACTGCTCCTACTAGTGTACTGCTCCTGCAAGTGTACTGCTATTGTACTGCTACAGCTAGTGTACTGCTACTGCTAGTGTACTGCTCCTGCAAGTGTACTGCTAGTGTACTGCTACTGCTAGTGTAATGCTACTGCTAGTATACTGCTCCTGCTAGTGTACTGCTAGTGTACTGCTCCTGCTAGTGTACTGCTACTGCTAGTGTACTGCTACTGTACTGCTACTGCTAGTGTACTGCTACTGCTAGTGTACTGCTACTGCTAGTATACTGCTAGTGTACTGCTACTGCTAGTGTACTGCTACTGCTAGTGTACTGCTACTGCTAGTATACTGCTACTGCTAGTGTACTGCTACTGCTAGTGTACTGCTACTGCTAGTGTACTGCTACTGCTAGTGTACTGCTACTGTATACTGCTCCTGCTAGTGTACTGCTAGTGTACTGCTCCTGCTAGTGTACTGCTAGTGTACTGCTAGTGTACTGCTAGTGTACTGCTAGTGTACTGCTAGTGCTAGTGTACTGCTACTGCTAGTGTACTGCTACTGCTAGTATACTGCTCCTACTAGTGTACTGCTCCTGCAAGTGTACTGCTATTGTACTGCTACAGCTAGTGTACTGATACTGCTAGTGTACTGCTACTGCTAGTGTACTGCTCCTGCTAGTGTACTGCTAGTGTACTGCTACTGCTAGTGTACTGCTCCTGCTAGTGTACTGCTACTGCTAGTGTACTGCTCCTGCTAGTGTACTGCTACTGCTAGTGTACTGCTACTGCTAGTGTACTGCTAGTGTACTGCTGCTAGTGTACTGCTAGTGTACTGCTAGTGTACTGCTACTGCTAGTGTACTGCTCCTGCTAGTGTACTGCTAGTGTACTGCTCCTGCAAGTGTACTGCTAGTGTACTGCTACTGCTAGTGTACTGCTAGTGTACTGCTAGTGTACTGCTACTGCTAGTGTACTGCTAGTGTACTGCTCCTGCTAGTGTACTGCTAGTGTACTGCTCCTGCTAGTGTACTGCTACTGCTAGTGTTCTGCTCCTGCTAGTGTACTGCTAGTGTACTGCTACTGCTAGTGTACTGCTCCTGCTAGTGTACTGCTAGTGTACTGCTACTGCTAGTGTACTGCTACTGCTAGTGTACTGCTAGTGTACTGCTAGTGTACTGCTACTGCTAGTGTACTGCTACTGCTAGTATACTGCTCCTGCTAGTGTACTGCTCCTGCAAGTGTACTGCTATTGTACTGCTACAGCTAGTGTACTGCTACTGCTAGTGTTCTGCTCCTGCTAGTGTACTGCTAGTGTACTGCTACTGCTAGTGTACTGCTCCTGCTAGTGTAATGCTAGTGTACTGCTACTGCTAGTGTACTGCTCCTGCTAGTGTACTGCTAGTGTACTGCTACTGCTAGTGTACTGCTCCTGCTAGTGTACTGCTAGTGTACTGCTACTGCTAGTGTACTGCTACTGCTAGTGTACTGCTACTGCTAGTGTACTGCTAGTGTACTGCTCCTGCTAGTGTACTGCTCCTGCTAGTGTACTGCTACTGCTAGTGTACTGCTACTGGTAGTGTACTGCTAGTGTACTGCTAGTGTACTGCTAGTGTACTGCTAGTGTACTGCTACTGCTAGTGTACTGCTCCTGCTAGTGTACTGCTAGTGTACTGCTCCTGCTAGTGTACTGCTAGTGTACTGCTACTGCTAGTGTGTACTGTACTGCTAGTGTACTGCTACTGCTAGTGTGCTACTGCTAGTGTACTGCTACTGCTAGTGTACTGCTAGTGTACTGCTAGTGTACTGCTAGTGTACTGCTAGTGTACTGTGCTAGTGTACTGCTAGTGTACTGCTAGTGTACTGCTAGTGTACTGCTACTGCTAGTGTACTGCTCCTGCTAGTGTACTGCTAGTGTACTGCTCCTGCTAGTGTACTGCTAGTGTACTGCTACTGCTAGTACTGCTACTGCTAGTGTACTGCTACTGCTAGTGTACTGCTAGTGTACTGCTACTGCTAGTGTACTGCTACTGCTAGTGTACTGCTACTGCTAGTGTACTGCTAGTGTACTGCTCCTGCTAGTGTACTGCTCCTGCTAGTGTACTGCTAGTGTACTGCTAGTGTACTGCTACTGCTAGTGTACTGCTCCTGCTAGTGTACTGCTACTGCTAGTGTGTACTGCTAGTGTACTGCTCCTGCTAGTGTACTGCGCCTGCTAGTGTACTGCTCCTGCTAGTGTACTGCTAGTGTACTGCTAGTGTACTGCTAGTGTACTGCTCCTGCTATTGTACTGCTCCTGCTAGTGTACTGCTACTGCTAGTGTACTGCTACTGCTAGTGTACTGCTAGTGTACTGCTACTGCTAGTGTACTGCTCCTGCTAGTGTACTGCTCCTGCTAGTGTACTGCTCCTGCTAGTGTACTTCTACTGGTAGTGTACTGCTAGTGTACTGCTACTGCTAGTGTACTGCTACTGCAAGTGTACTGCTACTGCTAGTGTACTGCTAGTGTACTGCTACTGCTAGTGTACTGCTAGTGTACTGCTAGTATACTGCTACTGCAAGTGTAAGTGTACTGCTACTGCTAGTGTACTGCAAGTGTACTGCTACTGCTAGTGTACTGCTAGTGTACTGCTAGTGCTAGTGTACTGCTAGTGTACTGCTACTGCTAGTGTACTGGTACTGCTAGTGTACTGCTAGTGTACTGCTACTGCTAGTGTACTGCTCCTGCTAGTGTACTGCTACTGCTAGTGTGTACTGCTAGTGTACTGCTACTGCTAGTCTACTGCTAGTGTACTGCTACTGCTAGTATACTGCTTCTGCTAGTGTACTGCTAGTGTACTGCTACTGCTAGTGTACTGCTAGTGTACTGCTAGTGTACTGCTACTGCTAGTGTACTGCTACTGCTAGTGTACTGCTAGTGTACTGCTACTGCTAGTGTACTGCTACTGCTAGTGTACTGCTACTGCTAGTATACTGCTACTGCTAGTGTACTGCTAGTGTGTACTGCTAGTGTACTGCTACTGCTAGTGTACTGCTAGTCTACTGCTAGTGTACTGCTAGTGTACTGCTGGTCTAGTGCTACTGCTACTGCTAGTGTACTGCTACTGCTAGTCTACTACTAGTGTACTGCTAATCTACTGCTAGTGTACTGCTACTGCTAGTATACTGCTACTGCTAGTGTACTGCTAGTGTACTGCGACTGCTAGTGTACTGCTACTGCTAGTCTACTGCTAGTATACTGCTAGTGTACTGCTACTGCTAGTGTACTGCTAGTGTACTGCTACTGCTAGTGTACTGCTGGTCTACTGCTACTGCTACTGCTAGTGTACTGCTACTGCTAGTCTACTACTAGTGTACTGCTAGTCTACTGCTAGTGTACTGCTACTGCTAGTATACTGCTACTGCTAGTCTACTGCTAGTGTACTGCTACTGATAGTCTACTGCTAGTATACTGCTACTGCTAGTGTACTGCTAGTGGTCTGCTAGTGTACAGCTAGTATACTGCTACTGCTAGTCTACTGCTAGTGTACTGCTACTGCTAGTCTACTGCTAGTCTACTGCTAGTCTACTGCTAGTGTACTGCTACTGCTACTGCTAGTGTACTGCTAGTATACTGCTACTGCTAGTGTACTGCTACTGCTAGTGTACTGCTACTGCTAGTGTACTGCTAGTGTACTGCTACTGCTAGTGTACTGCTACTGCTAGTGTACTGCTAGTCTACTGCTACTGCTAGTGTACTGCTAGTGTACTGCTAGTGTACTGCTAGTCTACTGCTACTCTAGTGTACTGCTACTGCTACTGCTGCTAGTGTCTACTGCTAGTGTACTGCTACTGCTAGTCTACTGCTAGTGTACTGCTACTGCTAGTGTACTGCTAGTGTACTGCTACTGCTAGTGTACTGCTCCTGCTAGTGTACTGCTAGTGTACTGCTACTGCTAGTGTACTGCTCCTACTAGTGTACTCCTACTGCTAGTGTACTGCTAGTGTACTGCTACTGCTAGTCTACTGCTAGTGTACTGCTACTGCTAGTATACTGCTACTGCTAGTGTACTGCTAGTATACTGCTACTGCTAGTGTACTGCTAGTGTACTGCTAGTGTACTGCTACTGCTAGTGTACTGCTAGTGTACTGCTACTGCTAGTGTACTGCTACTGCTAGTGTACTGCTACTGCTAGTGTACTGCTACTGCTAGTATACTGCTACTGCTAGTGTACTGCTAGTGTACTGCTAGTCTACTGCTACTACTAGTGTACTGCTAGTCTACTGCTAGTGTACTGCTAGTGTACTGCTGGTCTA
The DNA here is from genome assembly GCF_018296145.1 of Oncorhynchus tshawytscha. NCBI lineage: Eukaryota > Metazoa > Chordata > Actinopteri > Salmoniformes > Salmonidae > Oncorhynchus > Oncorhynchus tshawytscha. The sequence goes on from NW_024609316.1 coordinate 96,475, forward strand.
CTGCTACTGCTACTGCTAGTGTACTGCTACTGCTAGTCTACTACTAGTGTACTGCTAATCTACTGCTAGTGTACTGCTACTGCTAGTATACTGCTACTGCTAGTGTACTGCTAGTGTACTGCGACTGCTAGTGTACTGCTACTGCTAGTCTACTGCTAGTATACTGCTAGTGTACTGCTACTGCTAGTGTACTGCTAGTGTACTGCTACTGCTAGTGTACTGCTAGTATATGCTTCTGCTAGTCTACTGCTAGTCTACTGCTAGTGTACTGCTACTGATAGTCTACTGCTAGTACTGCTACTGCTACTGTAGTGTACTGCTAGTGGTCTGCTAGTGTACAGCTAGTATACTGTTACTGCTAGTCTACTGCTAGTGTACTGCTACTGCTAGTCTACTGCTAGTCTACTGCTAGTGTACTGCTACTGCTACTGCTAGTGTACTGCTAGTATACTGCTACTGCTAGTGTACTGCTAGTGTTCTGCTAGTGCACAGCTAGTATACTGCTACTGCTAGTGTACTGCTACTGCTAGTGTACTGCTACTGCTAGTGTACTGCTAGTGTACTGCTACTGCTAGTGTACTGCTACTGCTAGTGTACTGCTAGTCTACTGCTACTGCTAGTGTACTGCTAGTGTACTGCTAGTGTACTGCTAGTCTACTGCTACTGCTACTGCTAGTGTACTGCTACTGCTAGTCTACTGCTAGTGTACTGCTACTGCTAGTCTACTGCTAGTGTACTGCTACTGCTAGTGTACTGCTAGTGTACTGCTACTGCTAGTGTACTGCTAGTGTACTGCTAGTGTACTCCACCCTCTCAGGGCTGTGCGTCTCAGACTCTGTCAGATCCTCCTCTCCACCCTCTCAGGGCTGTGCGTCTCAGACCCTGTCAGATCCTCCTCTCTACCCTCTCAGGGCTGTGCGTCTTAGACTCTGTCAGATCCTCCTCTCCACCCTCTCAGGGCTGGGCGTCTCAGGCTCTATCAGATCCTCCTCTCCACCCTCTCAGGGCTGGGCGTCTCAGGCTCTATCAGATCCTCCTCTTCACCCTCTCAGGGCTGGGCGTCTCAGGCTCTATCAGATCCTCCTCTCCACCCTCTCAGGGCTGGGCGTCTCAGGCTCTATCAGATCCTCCTCTTCACCCTCTCAGGGCTTTGCGTCTCAGACTCTGTCAGATCCTCCTCTCCACCCTCTCAGGGCTGGGCGTCTCAGGTTCTCCACACTACTGGACTGCATCCTACCTGGCAGTCCGCTTCTACCATATGAGGTGGAGAGGATCTTTGTCTGCACCACATACTCTCACTACTGTTTTCCCCCAGGGCTCGGTTCTTGGCCCTCTCCCGTCTGGACTACTGCAACTCGCTGTTGGCTGGGCTCCCTGCTTGTGCCATCAAACCCCTGCAACTAATCCAGAACGCTGCAGTCCACCTGGTGTTAAACCATCCCAAGTTCTCCCATGTCACCCTGCTCCTCTGCACCCTCCACTGGCTTCCAGTCCAAGCTCACATCCACTACCAGACCATGGTGCTTACCTACGGAGCAGCCAGAGGAACTGCCCCTCCCTACCTTCAGGCTCTGGTCAAACCCTACACCAACCCATCCACTACCAGACCATGGTGCTTACCTACGGAGCAGCCAGAGGAACTGCCCCTCCCTACCTTCAGGCTCTGGTCAAACCCTACACCAACCCATCCACTACCAGACCATGGTGCTTACCTACGGAGCAGCCAGAGGAACTGCCCCTCCCTACCTTCAGGCTCTGGTCAAACCCTACACCAACCCATCCACTACCAGACCATGGTGCTTACCTACGGAGCAGCCAGAGGAACTGCCCCTCCCTACCTTCAGGCTATGATCAAACCCTACACCCCAACCTGAGCACTCTGTTCTACCACCTCTGGTCTCTTGACTCTCCCTTCCCTACAGGAGGGCAGCTCCCACTCAGCCCAGTCCAAACTGTTCTCTGTCCTGGCACCCCAATGGTGGAACCAGCTTCCCCCTGAAGCTAGGACAGCAGAGTCCCTGCCCATCTTCCTTTTCAAACTGTATCTTAAATAATCCTCTGCCTCACCCTTAACCAGCACTTGACCCTCCCCCCTTTCTAACTCTGACTCTACTGATAGCTACTTTATTGAGGAAAAAATGTACTTTCTATGCCTGTGATATGTGGTTGTTCCACCTAGCTACTGTTGTTCCACCTAGCTACAATTGTTCCACCTAGCTACTGTTGTTCCACCTAGCTAGAGTTGTCCCACCTAGCTAGGGAATAGGGCCCTGGTCTATAGTAGTGCAGTATATAGGGAATAGGGCTCTGGTCTATAGTAGTACCACTATATAGGGAATAGGGCCCTGGTCTATAGTAGTGCAGTATATAGGGAATAGGGCTCTGGTCTATAGTAGTACCACTATATAGGGAATAGGGCCCTGGTCTATAGTAGTACCACTATATAGGGAATAGGGCCCTGGTCTATAGTAGTGCAGTATATAGGGAATAGGGCTCTGGTCTATAGTAGTACCACTATATAGGGAATAGGGCCCTGGTCTATAGTAGTGCACTATATAGGGAATAGGGCTCTGGTCTATAGTATTGCACTATATAGGGAATAGGGCTCTGGTCTAAAGTAGTGCACTATATAGGGAATAGGGCCCTGGTCTACAGTAGAACACTATGTAGGGAATAGGGCTCTGGTCTAAAGTAGTGCATTATATAGGGAATAGGGCCCTGGTCTGTAGTAGTGCACTATATAGGGAATAGGGCCCTGGTCTACAGTAGAGCACTATATAGGGACTAGGGCTCTGATCTATAGTAGTGTACTATATAGGGAATAGGGCTCTGGTCTATAGTAGTGCACTATATAGGAATAGGGCTCTGGTCTACAGTAGAACACTATATAGAGAATAGGGCTCTGGTCTACAGTAGAACACTATATAGAGAATAGGGCTCTGGTCTACAGTAGAACACTATATAGGGAATAGGGCACCTTTTGGGTCACATCCTCTGTGACTCAGAAAATGTTGTAGCTTTCTAACTAATGATGTATTGAGAGACTACAGGAGCTGTTGGGTCTAGAAAACCAACATAACACTGAGATGGGAAATATACTCTACAAGACAGTTAGCTACTTTAAATCAACGTTAAACTGCTCAGCCTAAATAAAGACTGCTTCCAGATCTGTTTGATACCCAGGATAAAAGAAAGGACATAACAATGATAAAACGTGGTATGGAACAGTATGAATTCAGCCAATTATCCGCCTCCTATCCCTGTTAAACAGCCAATTATCAGCCTCCTATCTCTGTTAAACAGCCAATTATCAGCCTCCTATCCCTGTTAAACAGCCAATTATCAGCCTCCTATCCCTGTTAAACAGCCAATTATCAGCCTCCTATCTCTGTTAAACAGCCAATTATCAGCCTCCTATCCCTGTTGAACAGCCAATTATCAGCCTCCTATCTCCGCTAAACAGCCAATTATCCAGACATCTCAATTGTGTGTGTGTGTGTGTGTGTGTGTGTGTGTGTGTACCCATCAGGAAGCCAACTTTAGGTTTCTTCCTGTCTGTAGGATACGCTAAACAGCCAATTATCCAGACATCTCAATAGGTTTGTTCATGCTGGTACAACCACTGAAAAACTGTGTGTGTGAGGGTGAGCATGTGTGAGAGGGAGAGAGAGTGTGTGAGAGAGAGAGAGAGAGAGAAAGAGTGAGTGTGTGTGTGTGTGAGAGAGAGAGAGAGAGTGTGTGTCTGTGTGTGAGAGAGATTGTGTGTGTGTGTGAGAGAGAGAGTATGTGTACATACCCATCAGGAAGACAACTTTAGGTTTCTTCCTGTCTGTAGGATACCCTGAAAGAGGAAAGGGGCAGGTTTCAGTATCGGAGTCGATAACACAACACTCCTACTGACTAAGACTTTGAAACAGTGTAGAGCATCAGCAAAGTGGCCTGTCTCTGCCTGCCTGTCTCTGCCTGCCTGTCTCTGTCTGTCTGCCTGTCTGTCTGCCTGCCTGCCTGTCTCTGCCTGCCTGTCTCTGCCTGCCTGTCTCTGCCTGCCTGTCTCTGCCTGCCTGTCTCTGCCTGCCTGTCTCTGTCTGCCTGCCTGCCTAGCTCCTCTTTCTCTCTTCTGCTTTCCCTCTCTCTCTCTCTGTCTCTCTGCATGCTGGGAGTGTTTGGTGCATGCTGGGAATTGTATGAGTGAGTGTGAGCGTTGTCTGGAGTTAAATGTTTTTCCTTTTCTTGGTGGTTTGCCTTTTTCCATACATGATTAAGGTTATCATCATTTTTATTTTTGTGGTAGAATTAAGTACATCATATTTCTTGTCGGAATTGCCCTGGTTTTGGCGGGGATGGCGACCCACACGGGGACGCCATCCCTGTCACTTCCCACACGGGGACGCCATCCCTGTCACTTCCCACACGGGGACGCCATCCCTGTCACTTCCCACACGGGGACGCCATCCCTGTCACTTCAGCAACGGCTGTAGGTGTGTTACTGAAGCCACTGTTACTGTGGAGGAGTTTCTCCGTCTGAGACTTTATCCGCATTGAGGATGAATAAAGCGGTGGTGGTTTTTCTTCAAGAAGAGTGTCTTGTTGAGGTGGTGTTGGATGGTTGAGCATGGCGTACTTCTTAAAGAAGAGCGTCTTGTTGAGGTGGTGTTGGATGGTTGAGCATGGCGTACTTCTTAAAGAAGAGCGTCTTGTTGAGGTGGTGTTGGATGGTTGAGCATGGCGTACTTCTTAAAGAAGAGCGTCTTGTTGAGGTGGTGTTGGATGGTTGAGCATGGCGTAGACATGTTTATTCAAGTTACGCCGCTTATTTCTCCGTCAACAAGGGTTACGATTTTGAACGTACCTCCGTTTATTCCCAATGAGTTACTAGAGCGTATGAGTTACTGGAGTGTATGAGTTACTGGAGCGTATGAGTTACTGGAGCGTATGAGTTACTGGAGCGTATGAGTTACTGGAGCGTATGAGTTACTGGAGCGTATGAGTTACTGGAGCGTATGAGTTACTGGAGCGTATGAGTTAATGGAGCGTATGAGTTATGGAGCGTATGAGTTAATGGAGCGTATGAGTTAATGGAGCGTATGAGTTATTGGAGCGTATGAGTTATTGGAGCGTATGAGTTATTGGAGCGTATGAGTTAATGGAGCGTGAGTTAATGGAGCGTATGAGTTAATGGAGCGTATGAGTTAATGGAGCGTATGAGTTATTGGAGCGTATGAGTTAATGGAGCGTATGAGTTATTGGAGCGTATGAGTTAATGGAGCGTATGAGTTACTGGAGCGTATGAGTTATTGGAGCGTATGAGTTAATGGAGCGTATGAGTTAATGGAGCGTATGAGTTAATGGAGGTTATGTTGCTCTGTTGGGTTGCAAACACCTGGCTCTGAAACAGCTTATGTCATTTCGGCGACAGGTGTTTGTTTTGGGACTCACCGGAGCAGACTTTGGAGGTATTGTTTAAAGTCAAGTATGACAACAGACTGTATGTGGTTTATGCTAGTACGGGTAGTCAACAGTGTTTTGAGTGTGGGGATGTTGGCCAAAGCGACATGCTTGCCCGAAAAGGGAGAAGGCGGAGGGACGGATGCATTTGGTCCTTGTAACACCTGGGCCCACTGATGTAGGGAGAGGTGGGCCGACAGCGGTAGAGCAGCCACAAGCACCTGTTGCTGAGGAACAAGTTATCCGTGTTGAGGGCAAGGAGTAGCAGCTAGTCTCCCAGGCAGTGGAGGAGATTTCCACTACGGTAATAGTGTACAGGAGGGGGTTCAGGTGGAGCTAGTCTCCCAGGTAGTGGAGGAGATTTCCACTACGGTAATAGTGTACAGGAGGGGGTTCAGGTGGAGCTAGTCTCCCAGGTAGTGAGGAGATGCCCGGTAACGAGTGATGGGGTACAAGTGGGGAGTGTTGAGAGGGATGTGGTCGAGGGGAGTCAGGGGTCTGTGGCCTCAGTTGAGGAGGATCAGGAGAAGGATATGGACAAGTCTGTTGATATGATAGCAGCTGGCGACGACTCAATTTACAATCTAGAGGAGGTAAATGGGTCCCTGGATCAGACTTTTGACGTTGATAAGTTTGTGAGGTCAGCGGTGGTGTTACAGCAGACGGTGGGGTTCGACCAGCTGAGTGTGAAGAAGCGTTTCCGCTTGAGGAAATGTGTTACTGCTGTCATGGCAACAAAAGGTAGTGGGAAACGTGGTCAGGTTCAGAGACAATTAAAACAATGATGATGATCATGTCTCATAGGGTGTTTTTTCCCCCTCTATGTCTGGTTTCTCCCTGGTTTTCTTCTGTGTTTCCTTTCTCTTTTCTATGTGGCAATCAACTTCAAGGATCCTTAATCAATGTAGTCAAACTGCCGAGGCGGCAGGGTAGCCTAGTGGTTAGAGCGTTGGACTAGTAACCGGAAGGTTGCAAGTTCAAATCCCCGAGCTGACAAGGTACAAATCTGTCGTTCTGCCCCTGAACAGGCAGTTAACCCACTGTTCCTAGACCAGTTAACCCACTGTTCCTAGACCAGTTAACCCACTGTTCCTAGACCAGTTAACCCACTGTTCCTAGACCAGTTAACCCACTGTTCCTAGGCCGTCATGAAGATTTTACGTCACAAAGAGTTTGAAGAAGGATGTAAGGCAGCTTGTTAAGGGCCCTTATGATGGAAATGGAACAAGACAATGGTCGGCTTGGGGCCAGAGGATGATGATGACTTTGTTGCTGAACTGATCTACAACTATGGAGTGGGAGAATATCGCCTAGGCAACGACTTCCTGGGTTTGACTCTAAAGTCTAGCCAGGCTGTCAGCAATGCTAAGCGGCTTGGTTGGCCCCTCAATGAGGTTGGAAAGGTCCTCTATCTGGCTGAGGCGCCAAAACTCAGACTCAAAGTCTAGGGAAGAGGGCTCTGGTCTGAAGTAGTGCACTATATAGGGAATATGGGGCCATTTGGGACACAGCCATGAGAGTGAATCAGTGAGTTAAAACTCTGGCCTTTTATCCCAACACAAGACCTGATCGGAAATCAATGCAGGCTCATGTACTCACTCTCTGCAGTCCCTTCAGCATACCCCATTTCATCCTCCTCCTCTTCAACCTAGCAGAGAGAGAGAGAGAGAGAGAGAGGATGAGAGAGATGGAGAGAATGTTTTTCAATACAATTTAATAAACATTAATTTACAAAACAAATCTGGCGCTAACTGGATGTCTTTTGACAAACGTTTTACAAGAAAAGTGCTGTTGATTTAATAAAACATGCTAATCTGACAGACAGACAGACAGACAGACAGACAGACAGACAGACAGACAGACAGACAGACAGACAGACAGACAGACAGACAGACAGACAGACAGACAGACAGACAGACAGACAGACAGCTAGCTAATGGCAACATTGGGCACCAGTAGCATTTTGGTCAGTAACCAGTAGCCATTTGGCCAGTAACCAGTAGTCCTTTGGGCAGTAGCCAGTAACCAGTAGTCTTGTGGGCAGTAACCAGTAGTCTTGTGGGCAGTAGCCAATAACCAGTAGTCTTGTGGGCAGTAGCCAGTAGTCTTGTGGGCAGTAGCCAGTAGTCATTTGGGCAGTAGCCAGTAGTCTTGTGGGCAGTAGCCAGTAGTCTTGTGGGCAGTAGCCAGTAGTCTTTTGGGCAGTAGCCAGTAGTCTTGTGGGCAGTAGCCAGTAGTCTTGTGGGCAGTAGCCAGTAGTCTTGTGGGCAGTAGCCAGTAGTCTTGTGGGAAGTAGCCAGTAGTCTTGTGGTCAGTAGCCAGTAGTACTTTGGGCAGTAGCCAGTAACCAGTAGCCATTTGGCCAGTAACCAGTAGTCCTTTGGGCAGTAGCCAGTAACCAGTAGTCTTGTGGGCAGTAACCAGTAGTCTTGTGGGCAGTAGCCAGTAACCAGTAGTCATGTGGGCAGTAGCCAATAACCAGTAGTCTTGTGGGCAGTAGCCAGTAGTCTTGTGGGCAGTAGCCAGTAGTCTTGTTGGCAGTAGCTAGTAACCAGTAGTCATTTGGGCAGTAGCCAGTAGTCTTGTTGGCAGTAGCCAGTAACCAGTAGTCCTTTGGGCAGTAGCCAGTAACCAGTAGTCTTGTTGGCAGTAGCCAGTAGCCAGTAGTCTTGTGGGCAGTAGCCAGCAGTCTTGTGGGCAGTAGCCAGCAGTCTTGTGGGAAGTAGCCAGTAGTACTTTGGGCAGTAGCCAGTACCCAGTAGTCTTGTTGGCAGTAGCCAGTAACCAGTAGCCTTGTGGGCAGTAGCCAGTAACCAGTAATCCTTTGGGCAGTAGCCAGTAAACAGCAGTTGTGTTGGCAGTAGCCAGTAACCAGTAGTCTTGTGGGCAGTAGCCAGTAACCAGTAGTCTGTTGTCAGTAGCAAGTAACCAGTAGTCCTTTGGGCAGTAGCCAGTAACCAGTAGTCTTGTGGGCAGTAGCCAGTAACCAGTAGTCTGTTGTCAGTAGCAAGTAACCAGTAGTCCTTTGGGCAGTAGCCAGTAACCAGTAGTCTTGTGGTCAGTAGCCAGTAACCAGTAGTCCTTTGGGTAGTAGCCAGTAGTCTTGTGGGAAGTAGCCAGTAACAAGTAGTCTTGTTGGCAGTAGCCAGTACCCAGTAGTCTTGTGGTCAGTAGCTAGTACCCAGTAGTCTTGTGGTCAGTAGCCAGTAACCAGTAGTATTTTGGGCAGTAGCCAGTAACCAGTAGTATTTTGGGCAGTAGCCAGTAGTCTTGTGGGCAGTAGCCAGTAACCAGTAGTCTTATGGGCAGTAGCCAGTAACCAGTAGTCTTGTGGGCAGTAGCCAGTAACCAGTAGTATTTTGGGCAGTAGCCAGTAACCAGTAGTATTTTGGGCAGTAGCCAGTAGTCTTGTGGGCAGTAGCCAGTAGTCATGTGGGCAGTAGCCAGTAGTCCTTTGGGCAGTAGCCAGTAGTCCTTTGGGCAGTAGCCAGTAGTCTTGTGGGCAGTAGCCAGTAGTCCTGTGGGCAGTAGCCAGTAGTCCTGTGGGCAGTAGCCAGTAGTCCTGTGGGCAGTAGCCAGTAGTCTTGTGGGCAGTATTCCAGTAGTCCTGTGGGCAGTAGCCAGTAGTCATGTGGGCAGTGAGGTGGTGGTGAGGGGGGTTAGGGTGGTGAGGGGGTAGGGTGGATGTGTGTGAAATCGACTGGGGTGCCAATGATGAGCCAGTTTGTCACGTAAGCCCACCAGCCGGTCTGATGACTCAGGAGAGAGACGGAGAGGGAGAGATGGAGGGAGAGAGAGAGACAGAGATAGGGAGGGAGGGAGAGAGAGGGAGAGGGAGGGGGAGAGAGAGAGAGAGAGAGAGAGCTTCCTTCACAGTAAGAATCAGGTACACAGTATACAAAAAAAGACAACACACACACATTCAAATGAAAACACCAGCCAGTTCACACACAAACCAGCCAGTTCCAGGTGAAGCTGGATAAGAGAATGAGTGTGAAAAGCTGTCAGCAAAGCAAAGGGTGGCTACTTTGAAAAATATTAAATATAATTAGATTTGTTTAACAGTCTGGTACACTATAACAGAGGTCTATAGTTCCGACAGTGAGGGGAGATGCTGCTGGGGATTTGAAGACTGAGAGGAAGTGAAGACTGACTGAGAGGAAGTGAAGACTGACTGAGAGGAAGTGAAGACTGACTGAGAGGAAGTGAAGCCTGACTGAGAGGAAGTGAAGCCTGACTGAGAGGAAGTGAAGACTGACTGAGAGGAAGTGAAGCCTGACTGAGAGGAAGTGAAGCCTGACTGAGAGGAAGTGAAGACTGACTGAGAGGAAGTGAAGACAGAGGAAGTGAAGACTGACTGAAAGGAAGTGAAGACTGACTGAGAGGAAGTGAAGACTGAGAGGAACTGAAAACAGAGGAACTGAGAGGAAGTGAAGACTGAGAGGAAGTGAAGACTGGAACTGAAGACTGACTGAGAGGAAGTGAAGCCTGAGAGGAAGTGAAGCCTGAGAGGAAGTGAAGCCTGACTGAGAGGAAGTGAAGCCTGACTGAGAGGAAGTGAAGCCTGACTGAGAGGAAGTGAAGACTGACTGAGAGGAAGTGAAGACTGACTGAGAGGAAGTGAAGACTAACTGAGAGGAAGTGAAGACTGACTGAGAGGAAGTGAAGACTGACTGAGAAGAAGTGAAGACTGACTGAGAGGAAGTGAAGATTGAGGAAGTGAAGACTGACTGAAAGGAAGTGAATACTGACTGAAAGGAAGTGAAGACTGACTGAGAGGAAGTGAAGACTGACTGAGAGGAAGTGAAGACTGACTGAGAGGAAGTGAAGACTGACTGAAAGGAAGTGAAGACTGAGAGGAAGTGAAGACTGGAAGTGAAGACTGAGGAAGTGAAGACTGACTGAGAGGAAGTGAAGACTGACTGAGAGGAAGTGAAGACTGACTGAGAGGAAGTGAAGACTGACTGAGAGGAAGTGAAGACTGACTGAGAGGAAGTGAAGACTGACTGAGAGGAAGTGAAGACTGAGAGGAAGTGAAGCCTGAGAGGAAGTGAAGACTGACTGAGGAAGTGAAGACTGACTGAGAGGAAGTGAAGACTGACTGAGAGGAAGTGAAGACTGACTGAGAGGAAGTGAAGACTGACTGAGAGGAACTGAAGACTGACTGAGAGGAACTGAAGACTGGAACTGAAGACTGACTGAGAGGAAGTGAAGCCTGAGGAAGTGAAGCCTGAGGAAGTGAAGCCTGACTGAGAGGAAGTGAAGCCTGACTGAGAGGAAGTGAAGCCTGACTGAGAGGAAGTGAAGACAGAGGAAGTGAAGACTGACTGAAAGGAAGTGAAGACTGACTGAGAGGAAGTGAAGACTGAGAGGAACTGAAAACAGAGGAACTGAGAGGAAGTGAAGACTGAGAGGAAGTGAAGACTGGAACTGAAGACTGACTGAGAGGAAGTGAAGCCTGAGAGGAAGTGAAGCCTGAGAGGAAGTGAAGCCTGACTGAGAGGAAGTGAAGCCTGACTGAGAGGAAGTGAAGACTGACTGAGAGGAAGTGAAGACTGACTGAGAGGAAGTGAAGACTGACTGAGAGGAAGTGAAGACTGACTGAGAGGAAGTGAAGACTGACTGAGAGGAAGTGAAGACTGACTGAGAGGAAGTGAAGACTGACTGAGAGGAAGTGAAGACTGACTGAAAGGAAGTGAAGACTGAGAGGAAGTGAAGACTGGAACTGAAGACTGAGGAAGTGAAGACTGACTGAGAGGAAGTGAAGACTGACTGAAAGGAAGTGAAGACTGAGAGGAAGTGAAGACTGGAACTGAAGACTGAGGAAGTGAAGACTGACTGAGAGGAAGTGAAGACTGACTGAGAGGAAGTGAAGACTGACTGAGAGGAAGTGAAGACTGAGAGGAAGTGAAGCCTGAGAGGAAGTGAAGACTGACTGAGGAAGTGAAGACTGACTGAGAGGAAGTGAAGAATGACTGAGAGGAAGTGAAGACTGACTGAGAGGAAGTGAAGACTGACTGAGAGGAAGTGAAGACTGACTGAGAGGAAGTGAAGACTGACTGAGAGGAAGTGAAGACTGACTGAGAGGAAGTGAAGACTGAATGAGAGGAAGTGAAGACTGAGAGGAAGTGAAGACTGTGGAGGTGAAGACTCTCTTCCTCCAACTAACATGAGAGCTTAAGACAATGTTCATCCCAATCGGCACCATATTCCTTATATAGTGCACTACTATAGACCAGAGCCCTATTCCCTATATAGTTCACTACTTTAGACCAGAGCCCTATTCCCTATATAATGGTACTACTATAGACCAGAGCCCTATTCCCTATATAGTGCACTACTTTAGACCAGAGCCCTATTCCCTATATATTGGTACTACTATAGACCAGAGCCCTATTCCCTGAGTGGTACTAAGACCAGAGCCCTATTCCCTAGTGGTACTACATTAGACCAGAGCCCTATTCCCTATATAGTGGAGACCAGAGCCCTATTCCCTAGGAAGTGCACTACTACAGACCAGAGCCCTATTCCCTATAGTGGTACTACTATAGAACAGAGCCCTATTCCCTATATGGTGCACTACTTTAGACAAGAGCCCCATTCCTCCAGTAACTACATGAGACCAGAGCCCTATTCCCATATAGTGCACTACTATAGACCAGAGCCCTATTCTCTATATAGTGGTACTACTATAGACCAGAGCCATAATCCCTATATAGTGCACTACTATAGACCAGAGCCCTATTCCCTATATAGTGCACTACTTTAGACCAGAGCCCTATTCCCTATATAATGGTACTACTATAGACCAGAGCCCTATTCCCTATATAGTGCACTACTTTAGACCAGAGCCCTATTCCCTATATATTGGTACTACTATAGACCAGAGCCCTATTCCCTATATAGTGGTACTACTATAGACCAGAGCCCTATTCCCTATATAGTGGTACTACATTAGACCAGAGCCCTATTCCCTATATAGTGCACTACTTTAGACCAGAGCCCTATTCCCTATATAGTGCACTACTACAGACCAGAGCCCTATTCCCTATATAGTGGTACTACTATAGACAGAGCCCTATTCCCTATATAGTGCACTACTTTAGACAAGAGCCCCATTCCCTATATAGTGGTACTACATGAGACCAGAGCCCTATTCCCTATATAGTGCACTACTATAGACCAGAGCCCTATTCTCTATATAGTGGTACTACTATAGACCAGAGCCATATTCCCTATATAGTGCACTACTATAGACCAGAGCCCTATTCCCTATATAGTGCACTACTATAGACCAGAGCCCTATTCCCTATATAGTGCACTACTATAGACCAGGGTCCTATTCCCTATATAGTGCACTACTATAGACCAGGGCCCTATTCCCTATATAGTGGTACCACTATAGACCAGGGCCCTATTCCCTATATAGTGGTACTACCATAGACCAGAGCCCTATTCCCTATATAGTGGTACTACTATAGACCAGAGCACTATTCCCTATATAGTGCACTACTATAGATCAGAGCCCTAGTCCCTATATAGTGCACTACTATAGACCAGAGCCCTATTCCCTATATAGTGCACTACTATAGACCAGAGCCCTATTCCCTATATAGTGCACTACTATAGACCAGAGCCCTATTCCCTATATAGTGCACTACTATAGACCAGAGCCCTATTCCCTATATAGTGCACTACTATAGACCAGGGTCCTATTCCCTATATAGTGCACTACTATAGACCAGAGCCCTATTCCCTATATAGTGGTACTACTATAGACTAGAGCCCTATTCCCTATATAGTGCACTACTATAGACCAGGGCCCTATTCCCTATATAGTACACTACTTTAGACCAGAGCCCTATTCCCTATATAGTGCACTACTATAGACCAGAGCACTATTCCCTATATAGTGCACTACTATAGACCAGAGCCCTATTCCCTATATAGTGCACTACTATAGACCAGAGCCCTATTCCCTATATAGTGCACTACTATAGACCAGAGCCCTATTCCCTATGTAGTGCACTACTATAGACCAGAGCCCTATTCCCTATATAGTGCACTACTATAGACCAGAGCCCTATTCCCTATATAGTACACTACTATAGACCAGAGCCCTATTCCCTATATAGTGGTACTACTATAGACCAGAGCCCTATTCCCTATATATAGTGCACTACTATAGACCAGGTCCTATTCCTATATAGTGCACTACTATAGACCAGAGCCCTATTCCCTATATAGTGGTACTACTATAGACCAGAGCCCTATTCCCTATATAGTGCACTACTATAGACCAGGGCCCTATTCCCTATATAGTACTACTTTAGACCAGAGCCCTATTCCCTATATAGTGCACTACTATAGACCAGGGTCCTATTCCCTATATAGTGCACTACTATAGACCAGAGCCCTATTCCCTATATAGTGGTACTACTATAGACCAGAGCCCTATTCCCTATATAGTACACTACTATAGACCAGAGCCCTATTCCCTATATAGTACACTCCTTTAGACCAGAGCCCTATTCCCTATATAGTGCACTACTATAGACCAGGGCCCTATTCCCTATATAGTACACTACTTTAGACCAGAGCCCTATTCCCTATATAGTGCACTACTTTAGACCAGAGCCCTATTCCCTATATAGTGCACTACTATAGACCAGAGCCCTATTCTCTATATAGTGCACTACTATAGACCAGAGCCCTATTCTCTATATAGTGCACTACTGTAGACCCTATTCCCTATGTAGTGGTACTACTATACACCAGAGTCCTATTCCCTATATAGTGCACTACTATAGACCAGAGCCCTATTCCCTATATAGTGCACTACTATAGACCAGAGCCCTATTCCCTATATAGTGCACTACTATAGACCAGAGCCCTATTCCCTATATAGTACACTACTTTAGACCAGAGCCCTATTCCCAAATAGTGCACTACTATAGACCAGGGCCCTATTCCCCATATAGTGCACTACTTTAGACCAGAGCCCTATTCTCTATATAGTGCACTACTATAGACCAGGGCCCTATTCCGCATATAGTGCACTACTATAGACCAGGGCCCTATTCCCCATATAGTGCACTCCTTTGACCAGAGTCACTAGGGAATAGGATGCTACTGGGATGCCACAGACTGGCTTCTCCCCATCTTCCATCGGCATCAGACAATGACTCTAAATATGAATCATCTGTCCATTCAAATGCCTCCACAGCAGCCGGCGCTCTGTCTATCTCTTTTTCCAAAAGGTAAATAGATATACATGTACGGAGTGGGGGGGGTGGCGGACGAAGAGGAATTTCTGCTTCGTCACGACGTTGTAGCTCCAAATGCCGATGTGACATTTGATTACAGTAATAGCCTTGAGATAAAAGGCGCCTTCGTAATGTCTTAGTGATTATATGATATAGGTTCAGAACAGCCTTAGTAATGTCTTAGTGATTATATGATATAGGTTCAGAACAGCCTTAGTAATGTCTTAGTGATTATATGATATAGGTTCAGAACAGCCTTAGTAATGTCTTAGTGATTATATGATATAGGTTCAGAACAGCTTTAGTAATGTCTTAGTGATTATATGATATAGGTTCAGAACAGCCTTAGTAATGTCTTAGTGATTATATGATATAGGTTCAGAACAGCTTTAGTAATGTCTTAGTGATTATATGATATAGGTTCAGAACAGCCTTAGTAATGTCTTAGTGATTATATGATGTAGGTTCAGAACAGCCTTAGTAATGTCTTAGTGATTATATGATATATGATATAGGTTCAGAACGGCCTTAGTAATGTCTTGGTGATTATATGATATAGGTTCAGAACAGCCTTAGTAATGTCTTAGTGATTATATGATATAGGTTCAGAACAGCTTTAGTAATGTCTTAGTGATTATATGATATAGGTTCAGAACAGCCTTAGTAATGTCTTAGTGATTATATGATGTAGGTTCAGAACAGCCTTAGTAATGTCTTAGTGATTATATGATATATGATATAGGTTCAGAACAGCCTTAGTAATGTCTTGTGATTATATGATTATATGATATAGGTTCAGAACAGCCTTAGCAATGTATTAGTGATTAAATGATATGATATAGGTTCAGAACAGCCTTAGTAATGTCTTGGTGATTATATGATATAGGTTCAGAACAGCCTTAGTAATGTCTTAGCGATTATATGATATAGGTTCAGAACAGCCTTAGTAATGTCTTAGTGATTATATGATACATGATATAGGTTCAGAACAGCCTTAGTAATGTCTTAGTGATTATATGATATATGATATAGGTTCAGAACAGCCTTAGTAATGTCTTAGTGATTATATGATATAGGTTCAGAACAGCCTTAGTAATGTCTTAGTGATTATATGATATAGGTTCAGAACAGCCTTAGTAATGTCTTAGTGATTATATGATATAGGTTCAGAACAGCCTTAGTAATGTCTTAGTGATTATATGATATATGATATAGGTTCAGAACAGCCTTAGTAATGTCTTAGTGATTATATGATATAGGTTCAGAACAGCCTTAGTAATGTCTTAGTGATTATATGATATAGGTTCAGAACAGCCTTAGTAATGTCTTGGTGATTATATTATATGATATAGGTTCAGAACAGCCTTAGTAATGTCTTAGTGATTATATGATATAGGTTCAGAACAGCCTTAGTAATGTCTTAGTGATATAGGTTCAGAACAGCCTTAGTAATGTCTTAGTGATTATATGATATAGGTTCAGAACAGCCTTAGTAATGTCTTAGTGATTATATGATATATGATATAGGTTCAGAACAGCCTTAGTAATGTCTTAGTGATTATATGATATAGGTTCAGAACAGCCTTAGTAATGTCTTAGTGATTATATGATATAGGTTCAGAACAGCCTTAGTAATGTCTTAGTGATTATATGATATAGGTTCAGAACAGCCTTAGTAATGTCTTAGTGATTATATGATATAGGTTCAGAACAGCCTTAGTAATGTCTTAGTGATTATATGATATAGGTTCAGAACAGCCTTAGTAGTGTCTTAGTGATTATATGATATATGATATAGGTTCAGAACAGCCTTAGTAATGTCTTGGTGATTATATGATATAGGTTCAGAACAGCCTTAGCAATGTATTAGTGATTAAATGATATATGATATAGGTTCAGAACAGCCTTAGTAATGTCTTGGTGATTATATGATATAGGTTCAGAACAGCCTTAGTAATGTCTTGGTGAATATATGATATAGGTTCAGAACAGCCTTAGTAATGTATTAGTGATTATATGATATATGATATAGGTTCAGAACAGCCTTAGTAATGTCTTAGTGATTATATGATATATGATATAGGTTCAGAACAGCCTTAGTGATTATATGATATAGGTTCAGAACAGCCTTAGTAATGTCTTAGTGATTATATGATATAGGTTCAGAACAGCCTTAGTAATGTCTTAGTGATTATATGATATAGGTTCAGAACAGCCTTAGTAGTGTGTTAGTGATTATATGATATATGATATAGGTTCAGAACAGCCTTAGTAATGTCTTGGTGATTATATGATATAGGTTCAGAACAGCCTTAGCAATGTATTAGTGATTAAATGATATAGGTTCAGAACAGCCTTAGTAATGTATTAGTGATTAAATGATATAGGTTCAGAACAGCCTTAGTAATGTCTTGGTGATTATATGATATAGGTTCAGAACAGCCTTAGTAATGTATTAGTGATTATATGATATATGATATTATTATTATTAATAGATTATATCATGAGAGTCGTTATTAAGTTAATGTGTGTATGGGTTGCTGAACAGCAGAAATAGATATTGTGGGTCTATAGTAGTGCACTATATAGGGAATAGGGCTCTGGTCTATAGTAGTGTACTATATAGGGAATAGGGCTCTGGTCTAAAGTAGTGTACTATATAGGGAATAGGGCCCTGATCTATAGTAGTGCACTATATAGGGAATAGGGCTCTGGTCTATAGTAGTGCACTATATAGGGAATAGGGCTCTGGTCTGAAGGGAATAGGGGGCCATTTGGGACTGTAGCCGGGGCTCAGACAACTAGTTTCATATCAAATATCTGATAAACATTACAATAGAAGAGATTGGATTATTATGGTGCTTTTCCCCTAAGAGTAAAACCACTTTACATGGAATTAGAGGGAGAAGGAGGAGAGGAGAGGAGAACAGGGGGAGACAAGAGAGGAGAACAGGGGGAGACAAGAGAGGAGAACAGGGGGAGAGGAGAACAGGGGGAGAGGAGAGGAGAACAGGGGGAGAGGAGAAGACAATAGAAGAGAGGAAGATATGAGAGGAGGATGAGAAGTGCTCTGTTCTTACCTGCTCCTCATTTCTGAATGGGACGTCTACCAGACTAGTATTGTCTCCTAGGAGACTGAGATCCAGCTCACTGGGGCCTGCAGACAGACAGACAGACAGACAAACCATTACTTTAATAATATCTCCATGGAGTGTTACTTTGTGCATGCTTTTGTTCCAGCCAGGCATGAACACACCCGATGAAACACATTCTGGTCCGGACTGAATACCATGATAAGTTGACTCTTTGAAACAGGTGTGTTAGTGCAGGACTAGAACCAAAGCCTGCACACAGAGCAGCTCTACAGTCTTAAGGTATGGTCTGACTCTGTAGTTGGTGAATCACTGCATCATGACCCAGATTCAGATTTCAAGGAAGCAGCCTGAAAAGGCTTGTTGTATGAATCACAGTATTATGACTACAGCCCTGTCTATAGTATCATTATTATAACTACAGCCCTGTCTATAGTATCATTATTATGACTACAGCCCTGTCTACCTGTCTATAGTCATATCATTATTATGACTACAGCCCTGTCTATAGTCATATCATTATTATGACTACAGCCCTGCCTATAGTCATATCATTATTATGACTACAGCCCTGTCTATAGTCATATCATTATTATGACTACAGCCCTGTCTATAGTCATATCATTATTATGACTACAGCCCTGTCTATAGTCATATCATTATTATGACTACAGCCCTGTCTATAGTCATATCATTATTATGACTACAGCCCTGTCTATAGTCATATCATTATTATGACTACAGCCCTGTCTATAGTCATATCATTATTATGACTACAGCCCTGCCTATAGTCATATCATTATTATGACTACAGCCCTGTCTATAGTCATATCATTATTATGACTACAGCCCAGTCTATAGTCATATCATTATTATGACTACAGCCCTGTCTATAGTCATATCATTATTATGACTACAGCCCTGTCTATAGTCATATCATTATTATGACTACAGCCCTGTCTATAGTCATATCATTATTATGACTACAGCCCTGTCTATAGTCATATCATTATTATGACTACAGCCCTGTCTATAGTCATATCATTATTATGACTACAGCCCTGTCTATAGTCATATTGACCAAATCTGGAAGTCTACCCTATTCCCTATGCCCTACATAGGGCACTACTTTTATCCAGAGCCCAATAGTGCCACAAAAGTAGTGTGCTAAGTTGAACCTTTATTTAACTAGGCAAGTCAGGTCAGAACAAATTCTTTATTTACAGTGACGGCCTACCAAAAGGCAGAAGGCCTCCTGCGGGGACGTGGCCTGGGATTTTAAAAATTACAAATTAAAATAACATATATAAATATAGGACAAACCACACATCAAGACGAGACACCACAACACTACATAAAGAGAGACCTAAGACAACAACATAGCAAGGCAGCAACACATGACAGCACAGCATGGTAGCAGCACAGCATGTTAGCAACACAGCATGGTAGCAACACAGCATGGTAGCAGCACAGCATGGTAGCAGCACAGCATGGTAGCAGCACAGCATGGTAGCAGCACAGCATGGTAGCAGCACAGCATGGTAGCAACACAACGTTGTAGCAGCAGAAAACATGGTACAAACATTACTGGGCACAGACAACAGCGCAAAGTACAAGAAGGTAGAGACATCAACACAAGTAAATGTATATATAACGGTACTGCTCTCTCCTTGCCCCATCCTGGACTCGAACCAGGGACCCTCTGAACACAATGACAACTTCCACCCACGAAGCATTGCAGAACAAGGAAAGCCACTACTTCAAGGCCTCAGAGCAAGGAAAGCCACTACTTCAAGGCCTCAGAGCAAGGAAAGCCACTACTTCAAGGCCTCAGAGCAAGGAAAGCCACTACTTCAAGGCCTCAGAGCAAGGAAAGCCACTACTTCAAGGCCTCAGAGCAAGGAAAGCCACTACTTCAAGGCCTCAGAGCAAGGAAAGCCACTACTTCAAGGCCTCAGAGCAAGGAAAGCCACTACTTCAAGGCCTCCGATTGACGGGGGTGGAAAGAGTACTGAAATGTCCTACTGCAGTAGAGGTAAAATGACTGACTTTGGACTCTACAAGGTGTTGAAAGTGTACCACAGGGATGCTGGCCCATGTTGACTCCAATGCTTCCCACAGTTGTGTCAAGTTGACTGGATGCCCTTTTTGGGTGGTGGACCATTCTTGAAGGCCTCAGAGCAAACTGATACACGTGGCAAACCTGATACAGGAAAGCAAACTGATACACGTGGCAAACTGATACACGCGGCAAACTGATACACAAGGCAAACTGATACAAGGCAAACTGATACACTTGGCAAACTGATACACGCGGCAAACTGATACACAAGGCAAACTGATACACGTGGAAAAACTGAAATGACTACACACGGTAAAAACTGACTTTACACAAGGTGGCAAACTGATACACAGGGATGCTGGCCCAAAATGCTTCCCACAGTTGTGTCAAACTGGATGCCCTTTTTGGGTGGTGGACCATTCTGATACACGCGGCAAACTGATACACACGGCAAACTGATACACGTGGCAAACTGATACACACGGCAAACTGATACACGTGGCAAACTGATACACGCGGCAAACTGATACACACGGCAAACTGATACACGCGGCAAACTGATACACACGGCAAACATGAAATAAAAAACCCAGAAGCGTTGTAGTTCTTGACACAAACTGGTGCCCCTGGCACTTACTACCTCGTTCAAAGTCACTTACAAATATGTGTCCTGCCCATTCAATCGCTGAATGGCACACATACACAATCTATGTCTCAATTGTCTCAAAATCCTTCTGCAACCTGTCTCTTTCCTTTCATCTACAAATGATTGAAGTGGATTTAACACCTGACATCAATAAGGGATTAAAGCTTTCACCTGGATTCACCTGGTCAGTCTGTGTCATGGAAAGGTGTTCTTAATGTTTTGTATACTCACGTGTATAGCTTAGGTACACGAACATATTGTGCACTAATTTAGCCAGAGGTTTATTTAATAATAATGCATAATTCAAGATGGAGGAATAGGATGTTTTGATCAGCTGCAAATAGAGTCTGTTTATGTCCAGTAGTGTTCCAAATGGCACCCTATTCCCCATGGGGCCTTGGTGGTCAAAAGCAGTGCACTACGTAGGGAATAGGGTGCCATTTGGGACAAAGCCCAGGCTGTTTTGAACAGCTACGAATAGAGTCTGTTATTAGTGGACTATTGACTCTTATAAAACAAGGCTTTTAGAGAATTAAAATGGAGGAACGTTGTGAACTCTAATGCCATTCAGTCATATGTTGTGTCCAGGAACACATCTGATATCAGATGGCACACTATACCTTAAAGTGGACTACTTTTGGCCAGAGCAACGTAATGTCATAACAGTAGTGCACTATATAGGGAATTAGGGTGGCATAGGGTTCTGGTCTAAAGTAGTGCACTATGTAGAGAATAGGGTGGCATAGGGCTCTGGTCTAAAGTAGTGCACTATATAGGGAATAGGGTGACATAGGGCTCTGGTCTAAAGTAGTGCACTATATAGGGAATAGGGTGCCATAGGGTTCTGGTCTAAAGTAGTGCACTATATATGGAATAGGGCTCTGGTCTACAGTAGTGCACTATGTAGAGAATAGGGCTCTGGTCTAAAGTAGTGCACTATATATGGAATAGGGCTCTGGTCTATAGTGGTGCACTATATAGGGAATAGGGCTCTGGTCTATTGTAGTGCAGTATATAGGGAATAGGGCTCTGGTCTATAGTAGTGCACTATATAGGGAATAGGGCTCTGGTCTGTAGTAGTGCACTATATAGGGAATAGGGTTCTGGTCTATAGTAGTGCACTATATAGGGAATAGGGCTCTGGTCTATAGTAGTGCACTATATAGGGACTAGGGCTCTGATCTATAGTAGTGTACTATATAGGGAATAGGGCTCTGGTCTATAGTAGTGCACTATATAGGGAATAGGGCTCTGGTCTATAGTAGTGCACTATATAGGGAATAGGGCTCTGGTCTATAGTAGTACCACTATATAGGGAATAGGGCCTTGGTCTATAGTAGTGCACTATATAGGGAATAGGGCTCTGGTCTATAGTAGGACCACTATATAGGGAATAGGGCCCTGGTCTATAGTAGTGCACTATATAGGGAATAGGACCCTGGTCTATAGTAGTGCACTATATAGAGAATAGGGCTCTGGTCTAAAGTAGGGCACTATATAGAGAATAGGGCCCTGGTCTAAAGTAGGGCACTATATAGGGAATAGGGCTCTGGTCTAAAGTAGTGCACTATATAGAGAATAGGGCTCTGGTCTAGAGTAGTACACTATATAGAGAATAGGGCCCTGGTCTAAAGTAGGGTACTATATAGGGAATAGGGCTCTGGTCTAAAGTAGTGCACTATATAGAGAATAGGGCTCTGGTCTAGAGTAGTACACTATATAGGGAATAGGGCTCTGGTCTATAGTAGTGCACTATATAGGGAATAGGGCTCTGGTCTATAGTAGTGCACTATATAGGGAATAGGGCCCTGGTCTAAAGTAGTGCACTATATAGGGAATAGGGCCCTGATCTATAGTAGTGTACTATATAAGGAGTAGGGTGGCATTTGGGACGTAACCAGGGTATGTTTATTTTGGGAAAATATATTTATTTCAAAGTAAAAACAAACAAATACATTTTGTCAAATAGATTATGTACACTTTCATTCATACATTTTTGAAAGATATTACATCAAAACCCCCAGCTGCTAATAGTCTGTTTATAGTGGAAATATTGACTCTGTTTTCCAGACGTTTAGCTTCCATAACCGTCTGTAATCTGCTGCATTGATCTGTCTTGATGTGTTTTCTCTTTTAGTCCAGGCCATTTTTAGGTGATAACGTTCATTTTTTCATAAAAGCATGAAACTTGGTACACTTGTACAGTTTGGGGCCCTCAACATTTTCAGATGGCCGTGGCGGGTATTTTCCACTCCACCATACCCACACAGTGTATTTTCCATACCCACACAGTGTATTTTCCATACCCACACAGTGTATTTTCCATAACCACACAGTGTATTTTCCACTCCACCATAACCACACAGTGTATTTTCCACTCCACCATACCCACACAGTGTATTTTCCATACCCACACAGTGTATTTTATACCCACACAGTGTATTTTTCCATACCCACACAGTGTATTTTCCACTCCACCATAACCACACAGTGTATTTTCCATAACCACACAGTGTATTTTCCACTCCACCATAACCACACAGTGTATTTTCCATACCCACACAGTGTATTTTCCACTCCACCATAACCACACAGTGTATTTTCCATAACCACACAGTGTATTTTCCATATACCCACACAGTGTATTTTCCATAACCACACAGTGTATTTTCCATAACCACACAGTGTATTTTCCACTACACTATAACCACACAGTGTATTTTCCACTCCACCATAACCACACAGTGTATTTTCCACTCCACCATAACCACACAGTGTATTTTCCACTCCACCATAACCACACAGTGTATTTTCCACTCCACCATAACCACACAGTGTATTTTCCATAACCACACAGTGTATTTTCCATAACCACACAGTGTATTTTCCACTCCACCATAACCACACAGTGTATTTTCCATAACCACACAGTGTATTTTCCACTCCACCATAACCACACAGTGTATTTTCCATACCCACACAGTGTATTTTCCACTCCACCATAACCACACAGTGTATTTTCCATAACCACACAGTGTATTTTCCATAACCACACAGTGTATTTTCCACTCCACCATAACCACACAGTGTATTTTCCATAACCACACAGTGTATTTTTCCATAACCACACAGTGTATTTTCCACTCCACCATACCCACACAGTGTATTTTCCACTACACTATAACCACACAGTGTATTTTTCCACCATAACCACACAGTGTATTTTCCACTCCACCATAACCACACAGTGTATTTTCCATAACCACACAGTGTATTTCCACTCCACCATAACCACACAGTGTATTTTCCACTCCACCATAACCACACAGTGTATTTTCCATACCCACACAGTGTATTTTCCACTCCACCATAACCACACAGTGTATTTTCCATACATAACCACACAGTGTATTTTTCCACCATAACCACACAGTGTATTTTCCATAACCACACAGTGTATTTTCCACTACACTATAACCACACAGTGTATTTTCCACTCCACCATACCCACACAGTGTATTTTTCCATAACCACACAGTGTATTTTCCACTCCACCATAACCCACACAGTGTATTTTCCACTCCACATACCCACACAGTGTATTTTCCACTCCACCATAACCACACAGTGTATTTTCCATAACCACACAGTGTATTTTCCACTCCACCATAACCACACAGTGTATTTTCCATAACCACACAGTGTATTTTCCATAACCACACAGTGTATTTTCCATAACCACACAGTGTATTTTCCACTCCACCATACCCACACAGTGTATTTTCCACTCCACCATAACCACACAGTGTATTTTCTGTCATATCTGCTGAACCAAACATGAACACATAGAAGGTCATGTTTTGATGTTTACATCATAAACAGTCCAGGTTATTATTTAATGGTGGACTGCCACGATTCGCCAATTCTGACAACGTACACGATAGAATATTACGTTTTGTTTTGTTGGATTTTAACATTTTCTTTCGAGAAACATAATGCTTGAAAGTTATAGCTCAGTTTTTAGTAGTAATGCAGAATCAAACCATAATTATTCAGCTTTGTTTTTTTACTGAACATGTACTCATGGAGTCAGCCATTGACACCAGGCCAAGGCAGGAACCAGTAGGATTCCTCATGGGACAAGGATGTAGGGTCCCCTTTCCCCACTTCAGGGTACCCACAGTAGGCCTTTCTTTATACAACAGAATACTTTTCACCAAGGATAAAATGAATGAATAGAAACAATTACCCCAATTACCCCTACTCCTATAAATATAGCCTACTCCTATAAATATAGCCTACTCCTATAAATATAGCCTACTCCTATAAATATAGTCTACTCCTATAAATATAGCCTACTCCTATAAATATAGTCTACTCCTATAAATATAGCCTACTCCTATAAATATAGTCTACTCCTATAAATATAGCCTACTCCTATAAATATAGCCTACTACTATTAAATATAGCCTACTCCTATAAATATAGTCTACTCCTATAAATATAGTCTACTCCTATAAATATAGCCTACTCCTATAAATATAGCCTACTACTATTAAATATAGCTGACTAAATATAGCCTACTCCTATAAATATAGCCAAATATAGATATAGCCTACTATAAATATAGCCAACTAAATATAGCCTACTCCTATAAATATAGCCGACTAAATATAGCCTAGTCCTATAAATATAGCATAGTCCTATAAATATAGCCTAGTCCTATAAATATAGCCGACTCCGATAAATATAGCTGAATAAATATAGTCTACTCCTATAAAAATAGCCGACTAAATATAGCCTACTCCTATAAATATAGCCTACTCCTATAAATATAGCCTAGTCCTATAAATATAGCATAGTCCTATAAATATAGCCTAGTCCTATAAATATAGCCGACTCCGATAAATATAGCTGACTAAATATAGCCTACTCCTATAAAAATAGCCGACTAAATATAGCCTACTCCTATAAATATAGCTGACTAAATATAGCCTACTCCTATAAATATAGCTGACTAAATATAGCCTACTCCTATAAATATAGCCTACTCCTATAAATATAGCCTAGTCCTATAAATATAGCATAGTCCTACAAATATAGCCTACTCCTATAAATTTAGCCGACTAAATATAGCCTACTCCTATAAATATAGCCGACTAAATATAGCCGACTCCTATAAATATAGCATACTAAATATAGCCGACTCCTATAAATATAGCCTAGTCCTATAAATATAGCATAGTCCTACAAATATAGCCTACTCCTATAAATTTAGCCGACTAAATATAGCCTACTCCTATAAATATAGCCGACTAAATATAGCCGACTCCTATAAATATAGCATACTAAATATAGCCGACTCCTATAAATATAGCATACTAAATATAGCCTACTCCTATAAATATAGCCTACTAAATATAGGCTACTCCTATAAATATAGCCGTCTCCTATAAATATAGCCGTCTCCTATAAATATAGCCTACTCCTGTAAATATAGCCTACTCCTGTAAATATAGCCTACTCCTGTAAATATAGCCTACTCCTGTAAATATAGCCTACTCCTGTAAATATAGCCTACTCCCTGTAAATATAGCCTACTCCTGTAAATATAGCATACTAAATATAGCCTACTCCTGTAAATATAGCATACTAAATATAGCCTACTCCTATAAATAAAGCCGAATCCTATAAATATAGCCTACTGTGTAGAATGAATCATCATTATTAAAGGAACATGAGGTGCCAGCAGCGAACTGTTGTCCTTTCCTGTGCATGTTTTTCATGCTAGACATTTTCGTTTTTACAGAACGAATCGCTAATTCTGTTCTGCATCTTCTGAACTAATCGGACTGATGAATTGTAATTTTCACATAGTCAGGCCCGGGAACATTTTTAAACGTGAACCTAGTTTTTGTTTGTTGTTGTTGAACAGGTGTGCTGTCTTGATTTGATCACTCTGTTGTCACAGAGAATTTCCCTGTGCCAGCAGGAAATGCAAATTATACTGTGTTTGAGGTTTCTAGGGTTTGTGGTTTCCATTTTAAAAGGACAGACTTGACTTGCCCTAATGAAAATTTTAATCCCTACGGCGTTGTCTATTCATTATTATCCACATCATGTTTCTCAATTCCTGTTGCAGCAGGATTATTAGCATGTTGTGAGGGGCGGGGTCGAATTATGAATGCAGATCAGTATGTAGCACCCTCGCTACAGTGGTTATTGGTTAACATCTAATCTATCCTCGTTATGGTGGTTAACATCTGGTCTACCCTCGTTATGGTGGTTAACATCTGGTCTACCCTCGTTATAGTGGTTAACATCTGGTCTATCCTCGTTATAGTGGTTAACATCTGGTCTATCCTCGTTATAGTGGTTATAGTGGTTAACATCTGGTCTATCCTCGTTATAGTGGTTAACATCTGGTCTATCCTCGTTATGGTGGTTATTGGTTAACATCTGGTCTACCCTCGTTATGGTGGTTAACATCTGGTCTATCCTCATTATAGTGGTTAACATCTGGTCTATCCTCATTATAGTGGTTAACATCTGGTCTACCCTCGTTATAGTGGTTAACATCTGGTCTATCCTCGTTATAGTGGTTAACATCTGGTCTATCCTCGTTATAGTGGTTAACATCTGGTCTATCCTCGTTATAGTGGTTATAGTGGTTAACATCTGGTCTATCCTCGTTATAGTGGTTAACATCTGGTCTACCCTCGTTATAGTGGTTAACATCTGGTCTATCCTCGTTATGGTGGTTATTGGTTAACATCTGGTCTATCCTCGTTATAGTGGTTAACATCTGGTCTATCCTCGTTATAGTGGTTATAGTGGTTAACATCTGGTCTACCCTCGTTATAGTGGTTAACATCTGGTCTATCCTCGTTATGGTGGTTAACATCTGGTCTATCCTCGTTATAGTGGTTAACATCTGGTCTATCCTCGTTATGGTGGTTAACATCTGGTCTATCCTCGTTATGGTGGTTATTGGTTAACATCTGGTCTATCCTCGTTATGGTGGTTATTGGTTAACATCTGGTCTACCCTCGTTATGGTGGTTAACATCTGGTCTATCCTCGTTATGGTGGTTAACATCTGGTCTATCCTCGTTATAGTGGTTAACATCTGGTCTATCCTCGTTATAGTGGTTAACATCTGGTCTATCCTCGTTATAGTGGTTAACATCTGGTCTATCCTCGTTATAGTGGTTATAGTGGTTAACATCTGGTCTATCCTCGTTATGGTGGTTAACATCTGGTCTATCCTCGTTATGGTGGTTAACATCTGGTCTATCCTCGTTATGGTGGTTATTGGTTAACATCTGGTCTATCCTCGTTATGGTGGTTATTGGTTAACATCTGGTCTATCCTCGTTATAGTGGTTATTGGTTAACATCTGGTCTATCCTCGTTATAGTGGTTAACATCTGGTCTATCCTCGTTATGGTGGTTATTGGTTAACATCTGGTCTATCCTCGTTATGGTGGTTATTGGTTAACATCTGGTCTACCCTCGTTATGGTGGTTAACATCTGGTCTATCCTCATTATAGTGGTTAACATCTGGTCTATCCTCATTATAGTGGTTAACATCTGGTCTATCCTCGTTATAGTGGTTAACATCTGGTCTATCCTCGTTATAGTGGTTAACATCTGGTCTATCCTCGTTATGGTGGTTATTGGTTAACATCTGGTCTACCCTCGTTATGGTGGTTAACATCTGGTCTATCCTCGTTATGGTGGTTAACATCTGGTCTATCCTCGTTATGGTGGTTACCATCTGGTCTATCCTCGTTATGGTGGTTATAGTGGTTAACATCTGGTCTATCCTCGTTATGGTGGTTATGGTGGTTATAGTGGTTAACATCTGGTCTATCCTCGTTATGGTGGTTAACATCTGGTCTATCCTCGTTATGGTGGAGGTTAACATCTGGTCTATCCTCGTTATGGTGGTTAACATCTGGTCTATCCTCGTTATAGTGGTTAACATCTGGTCTATCCTCGTTATGGTGGTTATTGGTTAACATCTGGTCTATCCTCATTATAGTGGTTAACATCTGGTCTATCCTCATTATAGTGGTTAACATCTGGTCTATCCTCGTTATGGTGGTTATTGGTTAACATCTGGTCTATCCTCGTTATGGTGGTTAACATCTGGTCTATCCTCGTTATAGTGGTTAACATCTGGTCTATCCTCGTTATAGTGGTTAACATCTGGTCTATCCTCGTTATAGTGGTTAACAGCTCGTCTATCCTCGTTATGGTGGTTATTGGTTAACATCTGGTCTATCCTCGTTATGGTGGTTATTGGTTAACATCTGGTCTATCGTTTTAGTGGTTATAGTGGTTAACATCTGGTCTATCCTCGTTATGGTGGTTAACATCTGGTCTATCCTCGTTATGGTGGTTATTGGTTAACATCTGGTCTATCCTCGTTATGGTGGTTATTGGTTAACATCTGGTCTACCCTCGTTATGGTGGTTAACATCTGGTCTATCCTCGTTATAGTGGTTAACATCTGGTCTATCCTCGTTATAGTGGTTAACATCTGGTCTATCCTCGTTATGGTGGTTATTGGTTAACATCTGGTCTACCCTCGTTATGGTGGTTAACATCTGGTCTATCCTCGTTATGGTGGTTATTGGTTAACATCTGGTCTATCCTCGTTATGGTGGTTAACATCTGGTCTATCCTCGTTATAGTGGTTAACATCTGGTCTATCCTCGTTATGGTGGTTATTGGTTAACATCTGGTCTATCCTCGTTATGGTGGTTATTGGTTAACATCTGGTCTACCCTCGTTATGGTGGTTAACATCTGGTCTATCCTCGTTATAGTGGTTAACATCTGGTCTATCCTCGTTATAGTGGTTAACATCTGGGTTATGGTGGTTACCATCTGGTCTATCCTCGTTATTTTAGTGGTTAACAGCTCGTCTATCCTCGTTATGGTGGTTATTGGTTAACATCTGGTCTATCCTCGTTATGGTGGTTATTGGTTAACATCTGGTCTACCCTCGTTATGGTGGTTAACATCTGGTCTATCCTCGTTATGGTGGTTAACATCTGGTCTATCCTCGTTATGGTGGTTATTGGTTAACATCTGGTCTATCCTCGTTATGGTGGTTATTGGTTAACATCTGGTCTATCCTCGTTATGGTGGTTATTGGTTAACATCTGGTCTACCCTCGTTATGGTGGTTAACATCTGGTCTATCCTCGTTATGGTGGTTAACATCTGGTCTATCCTCGTTATGGTGGTTAACATCTGGTCTATCCTCGTTATGGTGGTTAACATCTGGTCTATCCTCGTTATGGTGGTTATTGGTTAACATCTGGTCTATCCTCGTTATAGTGGTTAACATCTGGTCTATCCTCGTTATAGTGGTTAACATCTGGTCTATCCTCGTTATAGTGGTTATTGGCCAAATGACCAGAATGAATGTGTTTAGGGAAGGACCTCGTTTTGAGTGGATCCTGTGTTATTGTTTTACTGCTATTGAGTGTCATGGCTGGTTTCTGTGTTATTGATATTGAGTGTCATGGCTGGTTTCTGTGTTATTGTTTTGTTGATATTGAGTGTCATGGCTGGTTTCTGTGTTATTGTTTTGTTGATATTGAGTGTCATGGCTGGTTTCTGTGTTATTGTTTTGTTGATATTGAGTGTCATGATTAGTTGATGTGTTATTGTTTTGTTGATATTGAGTGTCATGGCTGGTTTCTGTGTTATTGTTTTGTTGATATTGAGTGTCATGGCTGGTTTCAGTGTTATTGTTTTGTTGATATTGAGTGTCATGGCTGGTTTCTGTGTTATTGTTTTGTTGATATTGAGTGTCATGGCTGGTTTCTGTGTTATTGTTTTGTTGATATTGAGTGTCATGGCTGGTTTCTGTGTTATTGTTTTGTTGATATTGAGTGTCATGGCTGGTTTCAGTGTTATTGTTTTGTTGATATTGAGTGTCATGGCTGGTTTCTGTGTTATTGTTTTGTTGATATTGAGTGTCATGGCTGGTTTCTGTGTTATTGTTTTGTTGATATTGAGTGTCATGGCTGGTTTCTGTGTTATTGTTTTGTTGATATTGAGTGTCATGATTAGTTGATGTGTTATTGTTTTGTTGATATTGAGTGTCATGGCTGGTTTCTGTGTTATTGTTTTGTTGATATTGAGTGTCATGGCTGGTTTCTGTGTTATTGTTTTGTTGATATTGAGTGTCATGATTAGTTGATGTGTTATTGTTTTGAATTGTTAGTGATGATCTCTTTTCTTGCCAGTTTCCTATTTTCTTCCGTTTTGTTCTACTTTTGTTGTTATTGGCCCGTTTCTTCTGTTGGTGTTTTACTTCTATAAACTAAACCTACTTTCTGGGACTTAACGTACCTCCCTTCTCAGACCTTTAGTTTTAGGCTGGAGACCTTAACGTGGTTGAGTTTGGGACAGGTGGATGGTGTCGAAGGTGCAAAACGTGCTATTCTGGGATGGGGGTGATAGGGCTTTCCTCAGGATAGGGGGAGACTTTCATAGGGGAGGGACAACGGAGGACAGATAGATGCATTGTACATCTCGGATACAGCTATGACTAGCAGCTTGATTAGCATGGTACTTTATGGTTGTAACAGCATTCAGAGGTGGAAGAAGGATCAGACCAAAGCGCAGCGTGGTTAGTGTTCATGATGATTTATTCAAAACGAACTGAACACTGAAATACAAAACAATAAACGATGTGAACAAAACGAAAACCGAAACAGTACCGTGTGGCCCAAACACTCACACGGAAACAAACACCCACAAACCAAAAGTGAAACCCAGGCTACCTAAGTATGATTCTCAATCAGAGACAACTAACGACACCTGCCTCTGATTGAGAACCATACTAGGCTGAACTCAAAACCCCAACATAGAAAAACAAACAGACTGCCCACCCCAACTCACGCCCTGTCCATACCTAAACAAAGAATAAAAATAACAGAACTATGGTCAGAACGTGACAATGGAAGTCATTTTAAATGATGTATGGTAAGTGGTGACATAACTACAGCTAGTTATAGTTGTAATGGTTTAGCAGATAATAAGAAAATCAGTATTTACCTGGCTAAAAGAGAGAATATAATATATATTGTTTACAGGAAACTCACTCTACATCTATACATGAAGTTGTGTGGAAACACGGAATTGGGGGAGGGGGGGGGTGAAATGTACTTCTTAGAAAATATTGAGGTTATCAAGCAACAAACAATCCTAATATTATGGTGGGAGATTATAACACGGTTATAAGTACTTCAATGGAGCGCAAAGGAAACAGTACAAACTATCACCATCATGCATTTCAATTCATTTAAAATGCCATGTGTCTCTATGAATTACCATTAAAATGCCACGTGTCTCTATATGAATTACCATTAAAATGCCACGTGTCGCTATATGAATTACCATTAAAATGCCACGTGTCTCTATATGAATTACCATTAAAATGCCATGTGTCTCTATATGAATTACCATTCAAATGCCACGTGTCTCTATATGAATTACCATTCAAATGCCACGTGTCTCTATATGAATTACCATTAAAATGCCACGTGTCTCTATATGAATTACCATTAAAATGCCACGTGTCGCTATATGAATTACCATTAAAATGCCACGTGTCTCTATATGAATTCCCATTAAAATGCCACGTGTCTCTATATGAATTCCCATTAAAATGCCATGTGTCTCTATATGAATTGCCATTAAAATGCCACGTGTCTCTATATGAATTCCCATTAAAATGCCATGTGTCTCTATATGAATTGCCATTAAAATGCCACGTGTCTCTATATGAATTACCATTAAAATGCCACGTGTCTCTATATGAATTCCCATTAAAATGCCACGTGTCTCTATATGAATTACCATTAAAATGCCACATGTCGCTATATGAATTCCCATTAAAATGCCACGTGTCTCTATATGAATTCCCATTAAAATGCCACGTGTCTCTATATGAATTCCCATTAAAATGCCACGTGTCTCTATATGAATTCCCATTAAAATGCCACGTTTCGCTATATGAATTACCATTAAAATGCCACGTGTCTCTATATGAATTCCCATTAAAATGCCACGTGTCTCTATATGAATTCCCATTAAAATGCCACGTGCCTCTATATGAATTTCCATTAAAATGCCACGTGTCTCTATATGAATTACCATTAAAATGCCACGTGTCTCTATATGAATTACCATTAAAATGCCACGTGTCTCTATATGAATTACCATTAAAATGCCACGTGTCTCTATATGAATTACCATTAAAATGCCATGTGTCTCTATATGAATTGCCATTAAATCTGGAGACAAACATAATGGGGCTGTATTCCAATCTGCTTTTTAAGGAGCTACACATTTGCATGCTGAGAATGTTGTGGTAATATTAGGTCAAACTTAAATATAACATTGTTGAAATGTTCGTGAAATGTTCCCGAGGACCTCCAAGACAAGGTGAAATGTTTATTGCGTGAATATGAAATGGAATATTATGTTAAACAATAAAACAAATATACTATGAACGTCATCAAAAAACAGACTTATTTGGATATTGTGGAAGATTGTGTAAAGCATTTTGATGTCTGGATGAAAAGTGTGCCCAAAGTAAACTGCCTGTTACTCAGGCCCAGAAGCTAGGATATGCATATTACTAGTAGATGTGGATAGAAAACACTGTAAAGTTTATAAAACTGTTAACATTATGTCTGTGATTATAACACAACTAATATGGCAGGCAAAAAACCCGAGGTCAAACCATCCCCCGCAAAATATGTTCAGCCTCCCACTGTTTTCATGTTTAATATGAAGGGAAAACTCCCATACTGCAGTTCCTAGGGCTTCCACTAGATGTCAACAGTCTTTAGAGAGTTTCAGGCTTTTTTTTGGAAAAATTAGCTAGAATTTGTAGTTTTTCTAGGTGGCTCCCATTTTGGCTGTAGTGTTTTCATGCGCGTGGATGAGAGCGCGTTCATCTTGTTTATCTCTAGTAAAGACAATAACGATTCCCCATCTTAAATTGTATCGTTTATTTACATATTAGGGTACCTGAGGTTTGATTATAAACGTTGTTTGACTTGTTTGGATAAGTTTATTGGTAAAATTTGGGATTCATTGTGTATGCATTTTGAAGGAGGGAAACCAGGGGATTATTGAATGAAGCGTGCCAGCTAAACTGAGTTTTTATGGATATAAAGGACTTTATCGAACAAAAGGACCTTTTGGAGTGCCAACAGATGAAGATAATCAAAGGTAAGGAATTTATTTTATCGCTATTTCTGACTTTCGTGGAGCACCTGCCTGGTTGAATTGTTTTTAATGCTTTTGTGTGTGTGTGTGGGGTGCTGTCCTCAGATAATCACATTGTGTGCTTTCGCTGTAAAGCCTTTTTGAAATCTGACACAGCGGCTGGATTAACAAGAAGTTAAGCTTTTGTCTTATCTATTACACTTGTATTTTCATGAATGTTGAACATGACTATTTCTGTCATTTGAATTTCGCGCTCTGCAATTTTCACTGGATGTTGTTGAGGTGGGTCGCTAGCTCCACACCTAGCCACAAAGAACAGACTAAATATGTTCTGGGAATGTTCTTGTGACATCAGGTGAATGTTTTTTTTTGCACCATAAAATAAACATTGTAGAATCATCCATACAATGAACTACTCGTTTCATGTCCTGCCACAACATCTCAATTGGGTTTAGGTCTGGACATTGACTAGGTTGAGTGTGATGTCTTTCAGAGTCCTGGCAAATGTGACAGTCACTTTGTAGAGGTGTACCTGGTAATAGAGGCTTTCCAAATGGTTGCATTTACCCGCTGTATGGTGGCAACGGTGAAAGTATTTTTGTGGTAGCAGGTTGGAGATAACCATTCTTGAGTTGGGAATGTGGAAGAGGCTTTTTCAATCACTCCCTTGAGTGCTGTGGCTACCCTTTCCAAGGTCATTTGTTCCGGTGTGAATGATGATGTGGCTAGGAGGACCCTAGTCGCTCCTTACACAGCAGATCCAGGTCACGTCGACTGCTAAGGCAGCAGAGTTTAGCCCCTTTGTCTTTCGGTTAAGTGTTTCTTCTCATCAATGTATTTCCCATTTTAGAATCTATGAGAAGCTTTGGCTTTTGTCTGTCCTCAGTGGGGATCGGAGGGTTGACAGGGGGCAGTTGGGTTGGTGGGTCCTGTATTGTCTGTCCTCAGTGGGGATCGGAGGGTTGACAGGGGGGCAGTTGGGTTGGTGGGTCCTGTGTTGTCTGTCCTCAGTGGGGATCGGAGGGTTGACAGGGGGCAGTTGGGTTGGTGGGTCCTGTGTTGTCTGTCCTCAGTGGGGATCGGAGGGTTGACAGGGGGCAGTTGGGTTGGTGGGTCCTGTGTTGTCTGTCCTCAGTGGGGATCGGAGGGTTGACAGGGGGCAGTTGGGTTGGTGGGTCCTGTGTTGTCTGTCCTCAGTGGGGATCGGAGGGTTGACAGGGGGCAGTTGGGTTGGTGGGTCCTGTGTTGTCTGTCCTCAGTGGGGATCGGAGGGTTGACAGGGGGCAGTTGGGTTGGTGGGTCCTGTGTTGTCTGTCCTCAGTGGGGATCGGAGGGTTGACAGGGGGCAGTTGGGTTGGTGGGTCCTGTGTTGTCTGTCCTCAGTGGGGATCGGAGGGTTGACAGGGGGCAGTTGGGTTGGTGGGTCCTGTGTTGTCTGTCCTCAGTGGGGATCGGAGGGTTGACAGGGGGCAGTTGGGTTGGTGGGTCCTGTGTTGTCTGTCCTCAGTGGGGATCGGAGGGTTGACAGGGGGCAGTTGGGTTGGTGGGTCCTGTGTTGTCTGTCCTCAGTGTGGATCGGAGGGTTGACAGGGGGCAGTTGGGTTGGTGGGTCCTGTGTTGTCTGTCCTCAGTGGGGATTGGAGGGTTGACAGGGGGCAGTTGGGTTGGTGGGTCCTGTGTTGTCTGTCCTCAGTGGGGATCGGAGGGTTGACAGGGGGCAGTTGGGTTGGTGGGTCCTGTGTTGTCTGTCCTCAGTGGGGATCGGAGGGTTGACAGGGGGCAGTTGGGTTGGTGGGTCCTGTGTTGTCTGTCCTCAGTGGGGATCGGAGGGTTGACAGGGGGCAGTTGGGTTGGTGGGTCCTGTGTTGTCTGTCCTCAGTGGGGATCGGAGGGTTGACAGGGGGCAGTTGGGTTGGTGGGTCCTGTGTTGTATGTCCTCAGTGGGGATCGGAGGGTTGACAGGGGGCAGTTGGGTTGGTGGGTCCTGTGTTGTCTGTCCTCAGTAGGGATCGGAGGGTTGACAGGGGGCAGTTGGGTTGGTGGGTCCTGTGTTGTATGTCCTCAGTGGGGATCGGAGGGTTAACAGGGGGCAGTTGGGTTGTTGGGTCCTGTGTTGTATGTCCTCAGTGGGGATCGGAGGGTTGACAGGGGGCAGTTGGGTTGGTGGGTCCTGTGTTGTCT
This sequence comes from Oncorhynchus tshawytscha, assembly GCF_018296145.1. NCBI lineage: Eukaryota > Metazoa > Chordata > Actinopteri > Salmoniformes > Salmonidae > Oncorhynchus > Oncorhynchus tshawytscha. The sequence goes on from NW_024609316.1 coordinate 132,433, forward strand.
GTCCTCAGTGGGGATCGGAGGGTTGACAGGGGGCAGTTGGGTTGGTGGGTCCTGTGTTGTATGTCCTCAGTGGGGATCGGAGGGTTGACAGGGGGCAGTTGGGTTGGTGGGTCCTGTGTTGTCTGTCCTCAGTGGGGATCGGAGGGTTGACAGGGGGCAGTTGGGTTGGTGGGTCCTGTGTTGTCTGTCCTCAGTGGGGATCGGAGGGTTGACAGGGGGCAGTTGGGTTGGTGGGTCCTGTGTTGTCTGTCCTCAGTGGGGATCGGAGGGTTGACAGGGGGCAGTTGGGTTGGTGGGTCCTGTGCTGTCTGTCCTCAGTGGGGATCGGAGGGTTGACAGGGGGCAGTTGGGTTGGTGGGTCCTGTGTTTTCTGTCCTCAGTGGGGATCGGAGGGTTGACAGGGGGCAGTTGGGTTGGTGGGTCCTGTGTTGTCTGTCCTCAGTGGGGATCGGAGGGTTGACAGGGGGCAGTTGGGTTGGTGGGTCCTGTGTTGTCTGTCCTCAGTGGGGATCGGAGGGTTGACAGGGGGCAGTTGGGTTGGTGGGTCCTGTGTTGTCTGTCCTCAGTGGGGATCGGAGGGTTGACAGGGGGCAGTTGGGTTGGTGGGTCCTGTGTTGTATGTCCTCAGTGGGGATCGGAGGGTTGACAGGGGGCAGTTGGGTTGGTGGGTCCTGTGTTGTCTGTCCTCAGTGGGGATCGGAGGGTTGACAGGAGGTAGTTGGGTTGGTGGGTCCTGTGTTGTATGTCCTCAGTGGGGATCGGAGGGTTGACAGGGGGCAGTTGGGTTGGTGGGTCCTGTGTTGTCTGTCCTCAGTGGGGATCAGAGGGTTGACAGGGGGCAGTTGGGTTGGTGGGTCCTGTGTTGTCTGTCCTCAGTGGGGATTGGAGGGTTGACAGGGGGCAGTTGGGTTGGTGGGTCCTGTGTTGTCTGTCCTCAGTGGGGATCGGAGGGTTGACAGGGGGCAGTTGGGTTGGTGGGTCCTGTGTTGTCTGTCCTCAGTGGGGATCGGAGGGTTGACAGGGGGCAGTTGGGTTGGTGGGTCCTGTGTTGTCTATCCTCAGTGGGGATCGGAGGGTTGACAGGGGGCAGTTGGGTTGGTGGGTCCTGTGTTGTCTATCCTCAGTGGGGATTGGAGGGTTGACAGGGGGCAGTTGGGTTGGTGGGTCCTGTGTTGTCTGTCCTCAGTGGGGATCGGAGGGTTGACAGGGGGCAGTTGGGTTGGTGGGTCCTGTGTTGTCTATCCTCAGTGGGGATCGGAGGGTTGACAGGGGGCAGTTGGGTTGGTGGGTCCTGTGTTGTCTGTCCTCAGTGGGGATCGGAGGGTTGACAGGGGGCAGTTGGGTTGGTGGGTCCTGTGTTGTCTGTCCTCAGTGGGGATCGGAGGGTTGACAGGGGGCAGTTGGGTTGGTGGGTCCTGTGTTGTCTGTCCTCAGTGGGGATCGGAGGGTTGACAGGGGGCAGTTGGGTTGGTGGGTCCTGTGTTGTCTGTCCTCAGTGGGGATCGGAGGGTTGACAGGGGGCAGTTGGGTTGGTGGGTCCTGTGTTGTCTGTCCTCAGTGGGGATCGGAGGGTTGACAGGGGGCAGTTGGGTTGTGTGGTCCTGTGTTGTCTGGGTTGTGTGGTCCTGTGTTGTCTGTCCTCAGTGGGGATCGGAGGGTTGACAGGGGGCAGTTGGGTTGGTGGGTCCTGTGTTGTCTGGGTTGTGTGGTCCTGTGTTGTCTGTCCTCAGTGGGGATCGGAGGGTTGACAGGGGGCAGTTGGGTTGTGTGGTCCTGTGTTGTCTGGGTTGTGTGGTCCTGTGTTGTCTGTCCTCAGTGGGGATCGGAGGGTTGACAGGGGGCAGTTGGGTTGTGTGGTCCTGTGTTGTCTGGGTTGTGTGGTCCTGTGTTGTCTGTCCTCAGTGGGGATCGGAGGGTTGACAGGGGGCAGTTGGGTTGGTGGGTCCTGTGTTGTCTGTCCTCAGTGGGGATCGGAGGGTTGACAGGGGGCAGTTGGGTTGGTGGGTCCTGTGTTGTCTGGGCTGTGTGGTCCTGTGTTGTCTGTCCTCAGTGGGGATCGGAGGGTTGACAGGGGGCAGTTGGGTTGTGTGGTCCTGTGTTGTCTGTTGACAGGGGGCAGTTGGGTTGGTGGGTCCTGTGTTGTATGTCCTCAGTGGGGATCGGAGGGTTGACAGGGGGGCAGTTGGGTTGTCTGTGTTGTCTGGGCTGTGTTGTCCTGTGTTGTCTGGGCTGTGTGGTCCTCTGTTGTCTGGGCTGTGTGGTCCTCTGTTAGCTGGGCTGTGTAGTCCTCTGTTAGCTGGGCTGTGTGGTCCTCTGTTAGCTGGGCTGTGTAGTCCTCTGTTAGCTGGGCTGTGTGCTCCTCTGTTAGCTGGGAAGCGTATTGTTCTGTACTCCGTGCAGTGCTGTTTTTCATATTTAAAGGGTACTATTCTGTGATGACTTCTGCACAGGGGGAAGCCAGGGGCTGTGATGCTCTGCTGCCAAGGGCTTTCACACCTCTCACTTCACACCTCTGTCCTGTCCAAGCTTGGTAGTTTAGTAGCCTGAAGTCAGCGTCAAGTCTTTATAGACCACAAAATGTTTAGAGATGATTGTCTTTTACTTTTTTTCAGAAGGACCTTCACCACTTTTATATGATTCACTCAGTGAAAATCCAGGTTTATCGTAAAAGCTCATAGTCTCTCTCGGTCTCTCTCTCTCTCGGTGTCTCTATCTCGGTCTCTCTCTCACACTCACAGAGCCTTGGGCCAGCACTACAGGAAGCTGACTAATTCTTCAGCATCCTACTGTGTCCTTCAGTACAGAGCTGTCTGGCTGTCTGACTGACCCCATGTGTGTGGGTGTGTGTAAAGCAAAGCGAGGCTTGATGATGGGAAAGAAAAGGGCTTTTCATTCATCTGATTTCATTTATTTGCATGTCCAGCCCTTATATTTATCATTGGGTTAATGCGTATATCGTCCTCCTCTCTCTGCTACTGACTCCTACTGTGTGTGTGTGTGTGTGTGTGTGTGTGTGTGTGTGTGTGTGTGTGTGTGTGTGTGTGTGTGTGTGTGTGTGAGAATTTCTTCCTCTCTCGGTTGAGGGTATATAGGCAATTTTGTGTACACGCATGAGTTTGTGGTTATTGGCGTCACGTCTGGAGGAAACCTGGCACCATCCCGAAGGTGAATACAACAGGTGTAGTAGACCTTACAGTGAAATGCTGAATACAACAGGTGTAGTAGACCTTACAGTGAAATGTTTACTTACAGGCTCTAACCAACAACGCAGTTCAAGAAATAGAGTTGCGACAACAGGACAGAATGAGGAAGTAGGTAGTAGTTTGGAGGAGTTAGAATGTATATTTCCTTGCTATAGAATAGAGCTGGTTACTGTACCTAGAGACTTTCAGCAATTGCGCTAAGATAACAGTATGCTAATGTAACCGATGTGAAATGGCTAGCTAGTTAATGGTGGTGCGCGCTAAATAGCGTTTCAATCAGTGACGTCACTTGCTCTGAGACCTTGAAGTAGTGGTTCCCCTTGCTCTGCAAGGGCCGCGGCTTTTGTGGAGCGATGGGTAACGATGCTTCGTGGGTGACTGTTGTCTGTGCGCCCGGGCGAGGGGACGGACGTTAAGTCTATTCAGTTACACTAACTTCAATGATCTCGAAATCTCACTGTATCCCTTCAATGTTGCTCTAATCTGGACATCTTTCATTCCACTCATTATTCAATCCCTCTCCTTTCCCTTGCATCTCTTCCACAGGTCATGGAAGAGATGTGTTGTCCGTCAATCTACCTCTACCTGGTCAAATAAGGGCTCATCATAAGAGCTGTGCATCCTCCAAAGACAGAGGTTTGAGCGGAGGAAGACCATGGAGTCATTGATAAATAGTATACGTTAGAATACGGGTTAATAAGTTGTTCTTACCAACGACAGGTAGTTTGGAGGGAAACAGCTTGTTGTCCACTGTCATGCTGATGTCACAAAACACTTCCTCCTCGTCTCGGTCTGCATCCAGCTGGAGAGGAAATGACAACAGCAGGGTTTAACCATCACATCTACTGACATCTACAGGGTTTAACCATCACATCTACTGACTACAGCAGGGTTTAACCATCACATCTACTGACTACAGCAGGGTTTAACCATCACATCTAATGACTACAGCAGGGTTTAACCATCGCATCTAATGACAACAGCAGGGTTTAACCATCACATCTACTGACTACAGCAGGGTTTAACCATCACATCTAATGACTACAGCAGGGTTTAACCATCACATCTAATGACTACAGCAGGGTTTAACCATCACATCTACTGACTACAGCAGGGTTTAACCATCACATCTACTGACTACAGCAGGGTTTAACCATCACATCTACTGACTACAGCAGGGTTTAACCATCACATCTAATGACTACAGCAGGGTTTAACCATCACATCTAATGACTACAGCAGGGTTTAACCATCACATCTACTGACTACAGCAGGGTTTAACCATCACATCTACTGACTACAGCAGGGTTTAACCATCACATCTACTGACTACAGTTACTTCAGGGTTTAACCATCACATCTACTGACTACAGCAGGGTTTAACCATCACATCTACTGACTACAACAGGGTTTAACCATCACATCTACTGACTACAGCAGGGTTTAACCATCACATCTAATTACTACAGCAGGGTTTAACCATCACATCTACTGACTACAGCAGGGTTTAACCATCACATCTAATTACTACAGCAGGGTTTAACCATCACATCTACTGACTACAGCAGGGTTTAACCATCACATCTACTGACTACAACAGGGTTTAACCATCACATCTACTGACTACAGCTGGGTTTAACCATCACATCTACTGACTACAGCAGGGTTTAACCATCACATCTACTGACTACAGCAGGGTTTAACCATCACATCTAATGACTACAGCAGGGTTTAACCATCACATCTACTGACTACAGCAGGGTTTAACCATCACATCTAATGACTACAGCAGGGTTTAACCATCACATCTACTGACTACAGCAGGGTTTAACCATCACATCGAATGACTACAACAGGGTTTAACCATCACATCGAATGACTACAGCAGGGTTTAACCATCACATCCAATGACTACAGAAGGGTTTAACCATCACATCTACTGACTACAGCAGGGTTTAACCATCACATCTACTGACTACAGTTACTTCAGGGTTTAACCATCACAGCTAATGACTACAGCAGGGTTTAACCATCACATCTAATGACAACAGCAGGGTTTAACCATCACATCTACTGACTACAGCAGGGTTTAACCATCACATCTAATTACTACAGCAGGGTTTAACCATCACATCTACTGACTACAACAGGGTTTAACCATCACATCTAATTACTACAGCAGGGTTTAACCATCACATCTAATGACTACAGCAGGGTTTAACCATCACATCTACTGACTACAGTTACTTCAGGGTTTAACCATCACATCTACTGACTACAGCAGGGTTTAACCATCACATCTACTGACTACAGCAGGGTTTAACCATCACATCTAATGACTACAACAGGGTTTAACCATCACAGCTAATGACTACAGCAGGGTTTAACCATCACATCTAATGACAACAGCAGGGTTTAACCATCACATCTACTGACTACAGCAGGGTTTAACCATCACATCTACTGACTACAACAGGGTTTAACCATCACATCTACTGACTACAACAGGGTTTAACCATCGCATCTAATGACAACAGCAGGGTTTAACCATCACATCTACTGACTACAGCAGGGTTTAACCATCACATCTAATGACTACAACATGGTTTAACCATCACATCTACTGACTACAGCAGGGTTTAACCATCACATCCAATGACTACAGCAGGGTTTAACCATCACATCTACTGACTACAGCAGGGTTTAACCATCACATCTAATGACTACAGCAGGGTTTAACCATCACATCTAATTACTACAGCAGGATTTAACCATCACATCTACTGACTACAACAGGGTTTAACCATCACAGCTAATGACTACAGCAGGGTTTAACCATCACATCTAATGACTACAGCAGGGTTTAACCATCACATCTAATGACTACAGCAGGGTTTAACCATCACATCTAATGACTACAGCAGGGTTTAACCATCACATCTACTGACTACAGCAGGGTTTAACCATCACATCTACTGACTACAGCAGGGTTTAACCATCACATCTAATTACTACAGCAGGGTTTAACCATCACATCTACTGACTAAAGCAGGGTTTAACCATCACATCTAATTACTACAGCAGGGTTTAACCATCACATCTAATTACTACAGCAGGGTTTAACCATCACATCTACTGACTACAACAGGGTTTAACCATCACATCTACTGACTACA